>NC_142802.1:27663413-27721397 GCF_049724085.1 Artemia sp. Qi Xiang Cuo | reverse complement strand
CCCCTCCGAAATACCTTGTTCTTTATGTTAGACTTTGACTTTTCATTCCCAATTAAATTAAAAGATAAGCATTTTCAACTAGAAATAAGGAGCATCGTTAAAAACTATGACAAATGGAAATGATCCCGTATATGAAGTGAGCTACCCCCTCCAAAATACCTTGTTCTTTATGTTAGAGTTTGACTTTTCATTCTCAATTAAATTGAAAAATAAGCATTTTGTACTAGAAATAAGGAGCATCGTTAAAAAAAACTAAGATGAATGGAAATTATCTTCGATTCTGAGCATTTTTGTTTCCCCTCCGAAATTGACCCCCCCCCCTCCCTGCCCTCAGAAATGGAGGAAGGAGGGGCCTCTGAGCCTTGCCCTTGAGGCAGATCCCATTTATTTCTGATTCTGAGTATTTTTGGTTTTCCCTCCAAAATTGACCCCTCCCCCCCCCACCCCCGCCCTCAGAAATGGGGGAAGGAGGGGCCTCTGAGCCTTGCCCTTGAGGCAGATCCCATTTATTTTTTATTCTGAGTATTTTTGGTTTTCCCTCCAAAATTTACCCCCTCCCCTGCCCTCAGAAATGGGGGAACGAAGGGCCTCTGAGCCTTGCCCTTCAGGCAGATCCCGTTTATTTTCGATTCTGAGTAATTTTGGTCTTCCCTCCAAAATTGACCCTCCCCCTCCCCCTGCCCTCAGAAATGGGGGAACGAAGGGCCTTTGAGCCTTCCCCTTGAGGCAGATCCCATTTATTTTCGATTCTGAGTATTTTTGGTTTTCCCTCCAAAATTGACCCCTCCCCCTCCCCCGCCCTCTGAAATGGAAGAAGGAGGGGCCTCTGAGCCTTGGCCTTGAGGTAGATCCCATTTATTTTAGATTCTGAGTATTTTTGGTTTTTCCTCCAAATTTTACCCCTCCCCCCTCCCCTGCCCTCAGAAATGGGGGAAGGAGGGGCCTCTGAGCCTTGCCCTTGAGGCAGATCCCGTTTATTTTGGATTCTGAGTATTTTTGGTTTTCCTTCCAAAATTGCCCCCCCCCCCCTGCTCTCAGAAATGGGGGAAAGAAGGGCCTCTGAGCCTTGCCCGGGAGGCAGATCCTGTTTATTTTCGCTTGTGAGTATTTTTGGTTTGCCGTCACAAAATAGCCCCCCCCCCCTCCCCTGCCTATAGAAATGGGGGAACGAAGGGCCTCTGAGCCTTCCCCTTGAGACAGATCCCATTTATTTTCGATTCTGAATATTTTTGGTTTTCCCTCCAAAATAGTCCCCCCCCCCCCGATCCCCGTGCCCTCAGAAATGGGGGAACGAAGGGCCTCTGAGCCTTCCCCTTGAGGCAGATCCCGTTTATTTTCGATTCTGAGTATTTTTGGTTTTCTCTCCAAAATTGACACACCCCCCCCTCCCCTGCCCTCAGAAATGGGGGAACGAAGGCCTCTGAGCCTTCCCCTTGAGGCAGGTCCTATTTATTTTCGATTTTGAGTATTTTTGGTTTTTGTTCTCAAATTGTCCCCCCCCTCGCCGGCGCGGAGAAATGAGGGAACGAGGGGCCTCTGAGCCTTGCTATTGAGGCAGATCCCGTTTATTTTCGATTCTGAGTATTTTTGGTTTTCTCTCCAAAATTGACCCCCCCCTCCCCTGTCCTCAGAAATGGGGGAACGAAGGGAACGTTAAACTATTTTAAATTGACAACACTGTCCAAACATCACATGTGTATTATACAGTACACAATCACCCCATCTCCCCCAAAACACTTCAGTCATTTCTTGTTAAATTTTTTTCTTTCTAAACTATTGTTGGCTAAAGGCAATTCTCCAAAACAAATACGGAAACCGCTCTTGATAGCACAGAATTCAAAAAGGAAACTGTGGATAACACATGGGTGTTTGACAGCTTTCCCTAAAAAACCATTGCTAAATACGCAATTTGACTATCTTTTTTTGCAATGTTTAGGAACAGATGGGGAATCCCCGCTCGTAATTGCTAATCACTTTAACCCTTTTTTTTCACTCTCTTTGAAAAGGTGTAGAGTGTCCATGACGTACATTCATTGTGCAATTGACAACAAAAACAGAAAAAAAAAACCTGTCTGCTTTAAATGATATTATTACGACCAAACTCTCAAAACATGCTTGACCACATTATACCTTGCCAAATAACCGGTCTGGTAATCATAGCATGGGAATTGCTATACCCCCGAGCAAATTCCATAGATTAACAGAAAAAAACTATAAATTATATTATTACGATCATACTCTCAAAACATGCTTGACTACATTATACCTTGCCAAATAACCGGTGTGGTAATCATAGCATGGGAATTGCTATACCTCAGAGCAAATCCAGACGAAGCATTCTACTTACGCTTGTCCTGTCTGGCACTCGGGCCTCTCAATTGAAGCAACCAAAAAAAAATCGAAAACATTAAAAAAGAGCCCTGAGGATTATTTATAAGGAAGACAAGGTCCTATATTCCTACCTCCTTGAAACTTCAAAACTTGATACCCTCGAGTCCAGAGGAAAAAAATTATGCCTCCGTTTTGGGAAGTCAGCACAAATAAACCCCCGTACTAAAAACCTCTTTCCTAGCCGCCACTCACCCATAAGAAACCACCACCCCCGTATAGTATCCCAACCCATCCTTTCTCCCATACCCTTTTCTACCTTACGTTATAAAAAAACTTTTATTCCCTTTTTTACAAATAAAATCAACCAAAATCACAACCCGTAAGTTTGCCAAAAATTTTAACCTGTTTTGTATATAGTCCTTGGGTCAAGAGCCCCAAAGTTTAAGAAAATACTTGAAAAGAAAGTCCGATTCTCTTCAAAACGGGGCCTGTAAAAGGGCCAAGATATCTTATAGCTAGGGCATGGGTTCCCAATATAGTACTAAAAACTGTCCAAGGTTTTTTCCTGTTTGTCGGGCCCTGCTTTGGAGGGAATCAATATTTTTTTTTCATTTTTATTCTTAATTAGAAACGCCTTAGCCCAAAACTTTGGGGGTATAGGTTTGTAGATGATCAGAACTTTAGGGGGGGGCTGAAATGATTTTTTGTGCGTTAGGCTCATTTTGGTCCTAGGACTTGGGGCCATAAGTTTCAAACTGACCAGGGAAATAAGAGTTTTTTACTCTTTTGCGGGCTCCCAAAACCCTCTCCCTTCTCGTTCACAGCAAACTGTGTGAATTTTTTGACCCACAAAACGAATACTGAAAGCTTCGATCCAATAGCACACCCAATATCAAACAACCTTTTTCTATTACAAAAACCGCCTATAAATATTTGACAATTTGCTTTACGTATTTCCGTGCCCCTTTGATTTTGGGGTCACGCCATACCGGGAGAAAAATTTATCGGACCTTTTGACTATTCTGAACAAAATGGCTATCTCAGAGTGGCTCTAGGCGTCACCCCCCGGAAAATACCCCTCCCCCCCTTGGAAAATAAAGCTTTCCAAATTTGGGAATTTTATTTGAGTTTTATTTTTTTAGTTTCCGTAAGGGGAAGGAATTTTGGTACTTGTGTATTATGCGCCACTCACTCAAGTTTACGCTGTGTAAAATTCGAGAACACACCGGTTTTTTGTTACCATAGTGTTTTTGTTACTTTAGAAATAAATTTGGGCTAAAGATTTGTACATTGGGGGGGGAGAGGGGTAAAGTATAGCGGGTTTGCATGCAAAATGTCTTCGGTAGAGTTATTCTGCATATTAGATAGATAGATAAATAAGTGTATTCTAAAGCCAAATATATGGCCATGAACACAGTAAAATAACATAAATGAATATAGTGGATGGGGGGGGGGGG
Source organism: Artemia sp. Qi Xiang Cuo (assembly GCF_049724085.1). Taxonomy (NCBI): domain Eukaryota; kingdom Metazoa; phylum Arthropoda; class Branchiopoda; order Anostraca; family Artemiidae; genus Artemia; species Artemia sp. Qi Xiang Cuo. The sequence continues at coordinate 27,717,609 of NC_142802.1, read as the reverse complement.
TTAACAGCCGGAAAATCCTCCCTCCCCCCCCCAACGGAAAGTAACTCCCGCGGATAATACCCCCACCCCCCTTGTGGAAAATAAGGTTTTTAAATTTGAAACTTTTATTTGAGTTTTTTTTTTAGTTTCGTTGAAAAGTGGTAAGGAACGGGAAGAATAGGAATTTACACATCAAGAGTATCTTAAAACCTTAGAAAAAAACACAAATCCATTTGTATCAAAAAGACTTCCATATGAACTTATGCAATTTTTGGCAGTAGGGGGTGCCAAATTATAGAAAAGGATGAAGAAGAAAAAAATATAGGCGAACAATCGTCAAAATTGAGCTAAAACATATGGCACCAAAAAGTTTAAGAAGGTTTGGCTATCCTTTGAAAGGATCAACAAGTTCTGAATTGTTTATGTTTTACGGACACAAGCGTTGTCAAATTCTACGAGGTTTTTCTTATCTTCCAAGTGTAAAACTACCATAAATCAGCATTAACAAATAAATCAAACCCAGAACTAACAGGAGTTACAATAGATAGCCTAGTCAAACTCAAAACCAGCAAAAGTTAAAAGGAGTATGGCTGACAACACCCATGTCGTCTTCAGACCAGAAAATAATTTGCACTTTACTTAAACAAAAAAATGAAAAAAAATACGTGTATTGTCTGTTTGATATGCATATTCTGATATCTGTTCCTTATAGTATTAATACTTCTTTATTTGTTAAAGTCAAAAAAGTGAAAACTTTAAAAATATATTTTGTTTTCAGTAAAGTGCAAATTATGGTCTGGTCTTGAGGAGGTGTGGGGGGTTTCCAGCCCTACTCATGCTAATTGTTGCTGTTTTGAGTTTGAATAAGGTTATTTATTGTAATTTCTGTTCGTTTTTGGGTTCATTTCATTTATTTATGGTGATTTGTGGTAGTTTTACGCTTGTGAAATTGTTCGAAGTTATTTTTACTTATTTTTAGCTGTAGAAGGCTGTTTATTATTCTTTGACAAACTTTTTTTTTGGAAAAAGTTTTTTAAATTAATTTCCGTTCATATTTTATTTACATAATCTTTTTCATATAAAAAATATTTTATATCTTTTTATTTTTTTTCTATTGTACTCCCTAGTTTTTACTTTGAAGATTATTTGACTTTATTTATTCTCATTTTTGGTTTAATGAGGCTCTTTACTTTTCTTTAGAAAAACTTTGTGTTTCCCATTAATGAATACTATCTGTAAGTAACTAAATAATAAAAAAAACAAGTTTTTCAACTAAAAGTGAGGAGCAACATCAAACCTTAAAATGAACTGAAATTATTACATATATGTAAGGGGTTACCTCCTCCTCAAGATTTCGTTCTTTACGTTAAATTTCTCTCTCCATGAAAAAATCCGATACTTCTGTGTTATATGCCACTGACTCAAGATGATGATGAGTAAAACTCAAGAACAAACTGGTTTTTTCGTTACTTTAGAAACAAATTTGGGCCTATATATTTGCACATTAGGGGGAGGGTAAGGTAGGTACAATTATTCTGCATATTATGAAGTAAGAATTTTTTCTGATTTCAAACTATTCAAATACTTTATCCCCCCCCCCCTTATGTGAAAATATATAGCCCAAATTATTTATTTCCCATATATTATGTCACTTGTCTTTGTCTTGCCTCGCGCTAAGCTGAAAAAAAACAACGAAGAAACCGGTTTTGTTCTCGAGTTTTACACAGCGTAGACTTGAGTAAGTTGGCCATAATACACAAGTACCAAAACTCCTTCCTCTTACGGAAATTAAAAAATCAAACTCAAATAAAATTCTTAAATTTGGAAATCCTTGTTTTCCGCGGGGGGGGGGAGGGATTTATCGGGGGCTAAAGTATTTGGACAGTTTGAAGTCAGAAAAAATTCTTTCTAGGTATATGGCCACTAAAAAATTACAGAAGAATAGCAAGGTATCTGGAAATTTTGTTAACTAAAAAAAAAAATCCCTGTATAAAGTAAATGTAATGTGTCATTTAAGTGTTTTTTCCAAGTGTTAAATTTTTTTTTTTCAATGACTGTTTTTCTAAGTATTAGTTACTATTATTAGGTTAATTTAGTGTTTAATTTAAGTGTTTTATGATGATCGCTGATCAAAGATTATGTTATTTGTGCTTTTCATTTATGTTATTTTACTGTGTTCATGGCCGTATATATGGCTTTAAAATACAATTATTTATTTATCTGTCTATCTAATATGCATAATAATTGTATCAAACACATTTTGCATGCAGACCCGCTATACTTTACCCCCCCCCCCCGAATGTGCAAATCTATAGCCCAAATTTATTTCTAAAGTAACGAAGAAACTAACGAAAAGACCGATGTGTTCTCGAATTTTACACATCGTAAACTTGAATGAGTGGCGCATAATACACAAGTACCAAAGTTCCTTCCCCCTACGGAAATTAAAAAATAAAATTCTCAAATTTGGAAAGCCTTATTTTCCACGGGGGGGGGGGGTTAAACGCTGGCCACCCTCAGAGTTTTGGTTGGGTGGGTACAAAAAAGGCCCTGAAAGGTGTACTAATGTCCTCCAATCACTTTCGTCTAAAATAAGGCACTAAAAACTTAGATGTCCAGCCGAATGAGCCCCCATCAGAAGTTTCCGCAACCACCCCTTCCACGCGAAGAGGCCAGGTAAAAAAGAACGATGCTATGAAGACATGGGACTCTTTATTTAGCCACTGCTACAGCTCTGCCTCTGAACATCAAACAGTTCGTGGTAACGAACTGTAAGTAAGGAGCGACCCGGCTCAATGGTAACCGAAACTCTAGAAAACGGGTTTTTGATACCAATAGATATATCAAAAGAATCAGATTTCAATGCTGATTTCAAATATAAAACTTTCATCAAGTTTAGTGCTACCCATCAAAAGTTACGCGCCTGAGAAAACTTGGCTGATTTTCAAAAAAAGGGGGAAAGACCCCCTAAGAGTTATAGAACCTTAATGAAAATCACACCATCATATTCAGCGTATCAGAGAACCCTACTGTAGAAGTTTCAAGCTCCTATCTACAAAAATGTGGAATTTTACATTTTTTGCCAGAAGAAAGATCACGGATGCGTGTTTATTTTTTTGTTTGTTTGTTTTGTTTTTTTTTTTCCCAGGGGTGATCGTATCGGCCCAGTGGTCCTAGAATATTGCGGGAGGGCTCATTCAAACGGAAATTGAAAGTTCTAGAGCCCTTTTTAAGTGACCAAATAAATGGAGGGCAACTAGACCCCCTCCCACGCTTATTTTTTCCCAAAGTCACCCGATCAAAATTTTGAGATAGCCATTTTGTTCAGCATGGTCGAAAATATTATAAATATGTCTTTTAGGATGACTTAATCCCCCAAAGGACCCAGAGGGAGGGCTAAAAGTTATCAACTTTACCAATTTTTAAAATATAGTTTTGTTTTTTGGTAAGTATACATAAGTTTTCAGGAGGTTTTTTTTTCTGGTAGTGGGAGGAAAGGGTGGGTCGGTGGTTATGTTGGAGGATCTGTTCATGAAGGAAGTTTTCATGGGGGAAGGGAAATAGCCATGATGGGGGCGCCGGACTTTCCAGCAGTATTTATTGTTTATTGTGAATTATAAAACAATTTTAAGGAAGTATTTTTTCTGGAGGGGGGGGGGCTATATGCTGGGATTACTCTGGAGAATATTTCTGTGGAGGATTTTTCTTTGGGGTAATGGACATTTCTATGAAGGGGGCGCCGGATTTCCAAGCATTATTTAAAAAACGATCAGAAATTAAATAAAAAAAAACAAGTTTTTTCAACTGAAATGTAAGAAGGAATATTAGAACTTAAAACGAACAGAAATTATAACGTATGTGAGGGGGTTCTCCCCCAAGTCAATACCTCGCTCTATACGCTACAATTTTTTTTAGTGCTTTCAAAAGAGCTATCTATTCTAATTAAACGGCCTTTGTGATTCAGGGGTTTGTGAATCAAATTTTTTTTTTACTTTTAACGTAAAGAGCGTGATAATCACAAAGAGGAGAGCCCCTTCATACACGTAATAACATATACGTAATGAAAAAAACAATAAAAAACAAGCGATACAGCTCAATAGTAATCGAAACTTTTAAAAACGGAATTTTGATGTCAATAAATGTATCAAAAGAATGTGTTTCCAATGCTGATCCTAAATATATAAATTTTAGTAACTTTAGTATTACTAATCAAAGGCTACAGGCCTGAGAAAATTTACTCGATTTTTTAAAGAGGGGGGAAACATCCCCTACAAGTGAAAGAATTTTAATGAAAATCACACCGTCAGAATTCAGCGTATCAGAAAACCCTATCACATAGGTTTCAAGCTCATATCTGCAAAAATCTGCAACTTTGTATTTTTTGCCAGAAGAAAAATATACGAATATAGAAGTTAGTTACGTAAGTTAATTTGTAAAGACATCCATTTAGCAAAAGAAAAGTAAAATTTTTATGCAAATAAAAGCTGCATTAACTAAAAAACGATCATAAATTAAATACAAAAACAACAAGTTTGTAAACTGACAGTAAGGAGCTACAATAAAAATTCAAATGACCAAAACTGAGTTCTTATACGAAAGGGGCTGTCCCTTCCTCACTGCCTCGTTCTTTGCGCACAGGTTAGACTATTTTTCACCAGTCTAATTTTTAAAACAATAAAAAACTTAAGTGTAAAGTGCGAGGCGTTGAAGAGGGGACAGCCCCTTTCATATACGGAATAATTTCTGTTCGTTTTAAGTTTTAATGTCGCTCCTTACTTTCAGTTTAAAAAACTTGTTTTTTTTATTTAATTCATCTATCAAAAACGGGTCGTTTTCTTAATTTGAGAGCCTCACTTCCGGGGATACATGGGCTATTTTCGCACTGGAGGTACAGTTTTTGGGCTGTTCGGCCAGGATCATATTCAAGATTTTGGTTTGGAGTGGGGTTTTAATTGTTTTTTAAGACCAATTTGCAAGTCGGAACATTATTTGGGGAGAGGGGGTTCAAATCCGATAACCTTTTATCCCCCCTGAACACGACCCTGCCTTCAGTCATTGTGAGAGAGATACCATCTCTAAATTCCGATCTGATTCCTTGGATGATATCCGAAGCAAACAGTACACCAGTACCCAGAACATATCGATTGAGGCCTTTCTCAATTTTCTAATATCGCCCGTTTTATGCTCAAACCCCTGGGAAGGGGGATAATCCATGGGAGACACATTGGTCTTTACTGTTGAAAATGTAATCGACATTTAAATAGCAAAAAGGTAAATTGAGAACATCTCCCTGGAATGTCATCCTAAAACTTTGTTTGCATGTATCTATGGATAGGAACCAATGTATGAACTATTTTGTGAACAGAAGATTGTCTAAGTAGCTAAAACTGGTATAGTAAGACCCCTTCCATAGAAAAACTTACCTTTTATCCTTCTAAAATTCTGGTCGTTTGTATCTATTATTATTATTATTTATTGAAAACCCATCAATCACAAAACATGACAAGACGGAGTAAAGAGAAACGAAAAGAAACAAAACAAAAGCTAACGAACAAGAAACAAATGACACAGACAAACAACAAAACAGAACACTATTGAATTAAAACATGGTACCAATCATTCTGTGAATCCAATTTCGGTTATGTTTGGCAATTAATTTAAGGATTGCAAGATTAGGATACGCAAGTTTGACTTTTCTGATTAAAGGAGAATTTCGATGCCAAGGAGGCAACAGCAGCAAATACTTAGCAAACCGAAAGAAAAAGAACCGGACTTTCAGACAATCAGTTCTAGTAAACAGTTTCCAAAATGGGGCAATATACAAAATGTGAGGGAGGGCTACGGCATTGAAAAGGCTAGCTAATAGTAGGGGGTTGAATTGAAATTGTTTCAGCAAGTTTTGCTGAGACAATTGATGCATAAGAAGCAGATGTACGTCTTGTGAGATGGTCTAGGAGCAGGGATCGGGTGTGACGTAGCGAGAAACCAATGGGAAGACCTAGATAAATGAGGTGGTCAACGGCTACCGTAACCGTGGTATCATAAAGCGCTATAAGGGACGGTGGCTCACCTTTAGATTGAAAAAGCACTATTTCAGACTTGTCCGGATTGAAACAAAGACCAAGTTTAAGATACTCCTGTTTAAGTGTGACAAAGAGCTCATTCATTCTTTGGAGGGTATGGCTGAGATTCTAAACATCATCTGCATAACACACTAGAGACAGATTCAGAGAAGATAGAATCAGAGATGTGGAGCACTGGTATTGAGCATTCAAAACACAGTTACTGAAAAGATTGGGAGATGATATAGGATAAGCTATATAAGGATATAGAATGATAAGGATAAGCTATGTGGGATTTTTTTAGGGGGGGGGGTAAATAATAAAAATACTGAAATCAAATAAATTATGGCTGGAGTTGTACCTACTACAATTAAGTTTTCAAAAAGGGGGAGATCTCAATAGTGTATTAGTCACCTGGGGATATGCCAACTTGGGTTTTTGCTCCCTATCCTGATTTGGTACAACTCTTATAAATTCTACGATTGTTGGTCAATATTTTCTTCTAATACTACTTTATATCTAATAATAGTATTTTTTGCTATATTTAAAATTGTATCTATTTCTTTATGTTGTATTTCTTCTGTGTCTGCTCTGGGTTCATATTTCCTTCTTCCAATTCATAAGATAGTACATATTACAGCAAGTGATCTGGCCTATCGGAAAAATCGGTTCCTCGTCTCGGAAAAATCAAATTTTTGTTAGCTATCTAGTTATAGTTTTTCGCTGCAGATCACTAGTTGTAAATACATTAATGCCAGATCAAAGTTGTAATGTGTATTATTTTTTACAGGCATCTATTATTGTGGACCCAGAAAAATGGCCATGAACAGTATTCAAACAACGATTGCCGATCATTGCCACGACGAAAGTTATATTCAATTTGATCAAGAAACTGTAGATGCCACCGATATTGACTTTGACATACAACCAGGGATCATGGCGAGTCAAGCACAATCTGCACATGAATCAGTTCATGAAGTGTCGACTGAAGAGCTGAGAAGGATTCTTGAGCGGTCGATGAAAGAAACGCCCGCTGATTCAAGGCAAAATGGAGAAATATCTTCCAGTCCTGAACATTTAGACTATGGCACCAATGAGCCAGTATCTCTTCCTGGTGATGATAAAATGAGAAGAAAGTTGAAATTCTTTTTTATGAATCCAATTCAGAAATGGCAGGCTCGAAGAAGGTTTCCTTTTAAATTACTTTTACAAATTATAAAAATCATTCTAGTAACAGGTCAAATTTACATGTTTGCTGCATATCGATATGGCCATGTGGATTATGCAAGAAATAGTCAGTTATCATTCTTTCATCTTTTTATGAAAGACTGGGATCCCTCAATGGAAACTCCTACATATCCTCCGTCCAGTGGTCCAGTTCCTATATATATGATTGATGACTTCTACGACTATATAGACTTTGCTGTGAATTCGTATTCTCAACTGGAAGAAGTTGCTATTGGCCAGTATTACCACATCAAAAATGACAAGTCTATACTCCCAGTCTCATTCTGCCGCAAAATGTTTAATGACACAAAAGGCTGGCAGAATAACACGTTTGTGTTTACTGATACTGTTGACGATAGATGTATTGATATTCTTGTTGAGCCAGGACTAGACCAGAATTTTTCTAGTAAAGACTTTTTTGAGGAACGTGACTTTGAGGTGAAACTGCGATCTCTTGTCAGTGCAAAATTAGACTTGAAGCTACGAACAGTGAATCTTCGACCAGTTGGTCCATTTACTGGTCCTGAATGCCATAGATTTGAAATTTTTCTTTCATTTGAATCTGTCCAAAATGGCGGCCATGTTCTTGTCGACCTATCTTCTGAACCGACTCACGTTCACTGCCGTGAATCCAAGCAATTACAATCTATTTACTCAGATAATCATTATGACCTTTTATTGCGACGCCTCATGAATGTCCTAGTCATAATTATATGCTTCCTGTCCCTAATTCTGTGCTTAAGAGCACTTATCTCAGCACAAATCCTCAGAGGTGAGACAGTGCGATTTTTCCGTAAGCGTTTTAAAAAAGAGCTATCATTTGGTGAAAAAATGGAATTCTTAAATAAGTGGTATTTGACAATACTGTTGAATGATATTCTATTACTAAGTGGGTGTATATTGAAAGACCAGATTGAAAATAAGATTGTTAATGACGCATGGTGGGATTTTTGTAGCGTTCTACTTGGAACGGGTAATTTGTTTGTGTGGTTTGGCGTATTGCGTTACTTGGGATTTTTCCGTACTTACAATATTCTTATTGTAACTCTCCACTTTGCTTTGCCAAATGTCTTTCGATTTTTGTTATGTGCAGCTCTTATTTATTGTGGTTTCACATTTGCAGGGTGGTTAATTTTCGGGCCTTATCACTTTAAATTTGGCTCGCTATCAACAACATCCGAATGCTTGTTTTCCCTTCTTAATGGTGATGATATGTTTGAAACTTTTAGGGAATTAACAGCTACCTCTCCTCTTATATGGTGGTGCTCAAGGATTTACTTGTACTCCTTTATTTCCCTTTTTATCTACATCGTGCTTTCACTATTTATTGCATTAATTATGGATTCATTCGAAACTATAAAATCGTTTTACAAAGAAGGGGGGCCAAAAAGTGATCTAAGGGATTTTATTACGCGATGTGAAGAGCCTTTGCATTCGGGGCTGTTCCGAGTGGAGTCTGAGGGGACTGTAATAAAATATTTGAGGAGAATGCTTTTCAAGGGTACAAACCATAGGGAGAGGGAGAGCCTCCTCCAGTCGTTAGATACTCGTTAATTTTTTAGTGCCAAATTAAACTGCTTTAGTTTATTTATTAATTCATTTCTACAATGAATAATGGTTGTTTTTATTTGGAATTAAAAAAAAATTATTAAGACTTTCGTATTTCTCTTTTATGTTTACGTACGGTAGGCTATTTAAGATGTTTAGGTAAGTTTGAACTTTCTTGGCATGAACTGTTGACTCGCGTTGAGTAGAGCGGGAATGTTAGCCCCCTCCTCCTCACCCGAAAATAAATTTCTGCTCACTTGTTTGAACCAGCCCAAAGGTAGATTTAGGATTCACTATCTTGTTTGACTTTGTAATTCACTAAAAGAAAATTGAAGAATTGACTCCTCTTATTTGAATGTCTTTATCAACCGTGAGAGCGATACTTTTTCTCTTCTTAAGATAGTAATGTGTTTGGCCTAGATTCATAGTAGAATGGCCGTGCTTAGTCCCTAATGAAAAAAAAAAGCACTTGGAAATGAAGTGGCTGTTTGGCGGGGGGGGGAGATGGAAGCCAATGCGACTTATATAGGTTGGGTGTTATTTTAAGGATAGCTTTATTTTATTAAATAAAGCGGATAGTGTTATCTTAAGGATAGCTAGTAGAGCGGGAATTTATTAAGGTGGTTGGAGGCACAGTTTGTCAAAACTTTAAAACGAAGGGAATTGTGGGAAAGTTGTGGTATTTCTGAAGGTCAGCACTCAAAGTCCCCCTTCTCCCTGGGTCATCAAAGCATATTCCTCGTAAAACCAGGTCTTTTGTAATTGTAATTTTAAATTATGATCCAACATTAGATTTAAAAAAAAACTGTTTCTGGTGCATGGGAAAATTGAAAGTTTGTACGGCTAAAAATAGAAGCGGGAAGCAGTCTTGGCATAGAAAATGGTCTTATAATAGTTCTGAAATATGTTATGGCTGCCCCGCGTTTTAATTTTTAGTTTTAAGGTTTTCGGTAGCAGGAAATAGCTATCTTTACTTTTAGCGTCTTTTTTGCTCACCTTTTAGGGCATGATTTTTTCTGCATCTCATCTTAACAATTGATGTACAAAAATGCAATAGCTGCAACGTTGAAAAATCCATACTGTACACTTACCATAGATGTGTTATTCTGAATATATTAGTTTGTATTGAATTAAATATATTATTATTTATTTATTAGTATGTCTATGGTACTTACAAAGCTTTCGTTTGAAATTTACGGGTTGGGCCTATGTGTCCTTTAAACAACTAATAGCCATAGCATTGGTCTTAAGTTTATTATTAGCGAACTTAAATATCCTTAGATGCTAACTTTGGTGCACACTTTATAGAATTATCCAGTAAGTTTATCGCAGATCATTTCTGGTCTTCATTCTCGGTGCGAACAAAAAGGTCTTCCCACTTATTTCTGCATTAGCGGGTTAATTTGTTTCCGTCAATCAATGAGAAATGGTTACGAAGTGCATTATTCGTAATAGCGGGTTTCCGCTTATTTCCGATTATTTCTATTATAACTGTAAGTTTCGCGTCCAAGAGGGTTACAAAGTGCATTATTCGTAATAGCGGATTTCCACTTATTTCCGATTATTTCTATTATAACTGTAAGTTTCGTGTCCAAGAGAATCTGACTTGTCTACCCGTGAAAAGATCTAATGCCGCTTATGTTTATATCTGCAAAAACGTTCTCTGGAGCACTCACACCTCGGTGCGGGTTTTTATAATGGGTGAGATAGGGAATGATCATACTGCTAATTCTATAAACTGTGCTTTGGTGTCAAACGCCCTTTTCCTAAATATTTATTGAATTTGTTTTGATTTTAAGTTTTTATATAGGAATATTAGCTTCAGATTTGTAATAAAAGATTCCTAAATACCAACTTTGGTGAAAATCAAGTTCCATTTGTGATAAGTGTACTCTTGTTTTGACTATCCATATCTGGATAGTCAAAGGGCATGGGATGTATAATATTTTTCTCCACATTATTGGGGGGAAACTGCCCCCCTCCCCCCTTGCCACACCCAAATGACGCCCCTGGTGTGGAGGTATTGAGATTGAGAGGAGGAAAAAGGTCTAATTATCAAGTTAAATTAATTAATTCCAAAGAGTTTTTGAAAATGATGTTGACTGTTTATCTGTTTACCTATGTGGTGATGCTCACCTGCTCCTTAGTTATTTTTAGTCAGTTAATAAATATATGGGTTTGCAAAGATTTAAATAGCGCTACCTATCTTACCGCACAATGTAAAGCCTATACAGTGACATCCATACAGTGAATACACCATTCGAAAGTGAATACACCATGTACATGTGTCATCATTTAGAAAAGGTGTAGTAGATTATTGGAAAGTTAAACAATGCAGTGGTACCAGAACAGTCGTAATTAGACAGCAAAATGTCCCAGAGAGTCCTAAGGGGTTGCAAAACAGATAAAAGAACTTTGCTGAACAACTAATTTTCATGGGAAACTTTGTTCTTATATTAGTACAAACAAGTGCTGCTAACAAGAATATAATAGCGACAATACATATATAACATAAAGAGTTGGAGGGTGAAACCGATGAGAGTGCCAAGAATTATAAACAGAAAAAGTCCAACACAATAAAACAACATAATATTAGTGTATTATTTAATACACTAATCTACCACCCATACACACTCACCTTTTAAAAAAAAATTTAACTTTTTACAGGAATGCTTTGAGAAAAAAGAGCTCATTAAGTTTATTTCTTTTTTAAATGAAGTATATATATATATATATATATATATATATATATGTATACTCTTGAATATTGTATACTCTATATAGGTAAGTATATATATATATATATATATATATATATATATATGTATACTCTTGAATATTGTATACTCTATATAGGTAAGTATATATATATATATATATATATATATATATATATATATATATATATATATATATATATATATATATCTATAACGTGTATTTTCATTCATATGTATTCACTCACTTCAAAAGAAAGAGGAGTAATCTTAGATTTTACAGATAGTACCTTTAGGTGTTTTGTACGTTTTGAATTTCTTTGCGTAGTTTCCATCAAGATGGTACCTTTTTTGGGGGAGTTAAGTTCATGGGCGACCATAAGGGGGGGGGGGCACCATTCCCCCTGGCTGAACGACGGTGTCATATATTTGTATTAATTTAAAAAACCTTTTTCACAGAATAACTTTTGAAAGAAAAGTAAAGAGCTCTATTAAGCCAAAAATGGGCAGAAATAAAGTCAAATAATCTTCCAAGCGTAAAACTACCACAAATCACTGTCAACAATTAAATGAAAGTCAAAACGAACAGAAATTATAATAAATTGCCGAGTCAAACTCAAAACGAGCAAAAATTAACATTATTAGGGCTGACAACCCCCATGCCTTTTCAAGACTAGAACATAACTTAGGATTTCATAGGCAGCGCAATAGCACTGCCTAAGTAAAGACCGATGTGAGCACAATGTATTATTATTATTTTTTCTTGGTCTTAGACTAGGGCACTTCGTATCGAAGGGGTTGTCGTAGAAACTTCGAAAAGGACTCATTCGATTGGAAATTGGAGTGGCTTGTGCCCTTTTTAATAGTCGAAAGTGATTGGAAGGCAGCTAACACCCCGTCCACGCCCACCATTTCCCCAAACACATCCAATAAAAATTTTGAGATAGCCATTTTGTTCAGCGTAGTTGATTTCCAGATTGAAATTATGTTTTCGAGGAGGAGCTTGCACTTTACTATTAGAGTTGTTTTGAGTTTGCACTTGACTGAAAAAAATGCACATGAATGTGTAATGTCAGTTTAATATACATATACTGATATTTAGTAATCAAAATGTTAATATTATTTGATTTATTAAAGTTAGAAAAGTAAAAACATTTATATTTTTTCAGTAAAGGGCAAATTATGTACTGGCCTTGGGAAGGCATATGGGTCATGGGCCCTAATCATGTTAATTTCTGCTCGTTTTGAGTTTGACTCGGTTATTTAGTGTAATTAATTAAAAAAAAACTTTCCGAAAAATAAGTTTTTCTAAGAAAAGTAAAGGCCATTTTAAACTTAAGCTCAGCAGATACAAATACTTGTTAAAATTCAAACTCAAAACGAACAGAAATTACTATTAAAGAATAAATGAAACCCAAAACGAACAGAAATTAAATAAACAATCATAGCAAAAAAACATACAACAAGTAATAATGATAAATGAATAAATAGATCTTAAAGCAAGTAATGCTTAGATTGAATATGAAAATCAAGCTTAAAACGAAAAAAATATTTTGCTATTGAAGTATAAACGAAACTTAAAACGAACAGAAATTAAATAAACAATCAGTGCAAACTAACATACAATAGATATTAATGTAAATGAATAAATAAATCTTAAAAAGAATGAAACTTAAATTGGATATGCAAATCAAGCTAGAAACGAACATAAATCACTACAAAAAAGTTTGGGTGTCGCCTCCTTCTCTCACTGTAAAAGTCTAAAACCTACTGCGTCATTGGCGCTTTACTGAAAACTATATGCGTCTTGAACGGTCTTGGAAAGTATAAACAACATCAAATTGAACATTTGATATATAATGATATTAATTGTTGAAAGATCCATCAGTTCAATAATTTATTTCACTGTAATTTTATTTTTATTTTCAGTGCTTTAAGACTGTAAGAACTGAAAAAGAAAATATTTGTAATATAATTTGTTTTCTGTTAAGCGCCAATGACGCAGTAGGCTTTTGTTTTTTATTTACAATTAAGGAAAGGGGCAGTCCAAGATCTTGTTTGCAGTGAAACTATATTCGTCTTGAACAGCTTTAGAAAAAACTAATAAATTAAACTGAATATCTGATGAATAATGATATTGATTGCTGAAACCTCATCAGTTCAAAATTTTACTATAATTTTAATGTTTATTTTCAATATTAAGTACAAAAAAGAATATTTATATTAAAATTGATTTGCCCTCTATGAAGTTTATAAGGGCATCCCTTTCATAAGAGCCATACGTACCTTTAGGGCATAACTTAGAACACCTTCCCCCGGGCCCTGGGGGGTTGTAGTGACACCTGAGTTTCTCTATTCCAACCTTTCAACTATTTTTTGTTAACAAAATGTCTATCTCAAAATTTTCATCAGATGGGTTTGGAAAAAGAAGGTGTGTGGGGGGGGGGTTAGTTGCCCTCGGATCTCTTTTGACTATTAAAAAGTGAACTCGAACTTTCAATATCCAGTCAAATGAGCCCTCTCTGAAGTTTATACGAGCATCCCTTTTATAAAAACTATATATGGCCCAGGGCATAACTTATAACGTCTGCTCCCGGGCCCCGGGGGATTGTGTCGAAACCTGAGTTTTTGTTATCTGACTTCTGAACAATTTTTAACTTAATAGCTATCTCAAATTTTTTTATCGGATGTATTCGGGGAAAAGGGGCGTTGGGGGGGGGGCTAGTTGCCTTTTAATCTCTTTTGACTCTAAAAAACTGAACTAGAACTTTCAATTTCCAATCAAACGAGCCCTCTCTGAAGTTTTTACGAGCATCCCTTCCATAAGAACCATATATTCCCCCAGGGCATAACTTACAACGCCTGCCCTAGGGGGCTGTGTCGACCCCGGAGTTTTCGTTATATTGTCTTTGAATTATTTTTAAATAAATGGCTATCTCAAAGTTCTTATCAGATGGTTTTGAGAAAAAAGGGTGTGGTGGGGTGGGAGGGCTAGGTGCCCTCCAATCTCTTGACTCTTAAAAGTGAACTAGAACTTTCAATTTCTAATCAAATGAGCCCTCTTTGAAGTTTATACGAGCATCCAATCCATAAGAACCAAACATGCCCCAGGGCATAACTTACAACGCCTGGGCCCTGGGGGGTTGTGTCGACACCGAAGTTTTTGTTTTATGATCTTTGAACTATATTTAACAAAATTGCTATGTCAAAATTTTTATCGGGTGCGTTTGGGAAAAGAGCGTGGGGGGGGGCTGGTTACCCTTCGATATCTTTTGACGTTAAAAAGTGAACTGGAACTTTCAATTTCCAATGAAATGAGCCCTCTGAAGTTTATAAGAGTATTCCCTCCTTAAGAACCATATATGCCCCCAGGGTATAACTTATAATCTTTACCCTGAAGACTGTGGGAGAAGTGTCCTGCTCAAAGATATATTTTCCAGAACATTCAACTACGTTGAACAAAATGGCTATCTCAAAATTTTGATTGGATAGGGTAATGGTGGGCGTGGAAGGGGTGTTAGTTACCTTCCAGTCACTTTTGACTATTAAAAAAGGCACTAGCCATTAAAATTTCTAATCGAATGAACCCTTTTCTTAAGTTTCTACGACAATGCTTTCTATGAAAAAAAACTTATATGCACCCAGGGCATAACTTACAACCCTTGCCCTGAGGGCAGTGGGGAGGGGGGGGTGTTGTCATCCTAAAAGAACTAATTCCCTGAATTTTCAACTACGTTGAACAAAATGGATATCTAAAACCTTTGATTGGATGTGTTAGGGAAAAAAATGGGCGTGAGAGGGGGGTTAGTTGCCCTCCAATCACTTTCGACTATTAAAAAGGGCACAAGCCCTTTGAATTTCCAATCGAATGAGTCCTTTTTCAAATTTCTACGACAAATCTTTCTATAAAAATCTTATATGCTCCATAGGGCGTAACTTACAACCCTTGCCCTGAGGGCTGTGGGGGAGTGTCCTTCTCACAAACATGATTTCTATATGGAAATCAACTACGCTGAACAAAATGGCTATCTCAAAATTTTGATTGGATGTGTTTGGGGAACTGGTGGGCGTGGAAGGGGTGTTAGTTGCCTTTCAGTCACCTTTGACCATTAAAAAAGGCACAAGAACTCTTGGTTTCCAATCGAATGAGCCCCCTTTGAAGTTTCTACGACGACCCCTTCTATATGAAGTGCCTCTGGGGAAAAAAATAAATAGTAAAACATTGGAGCCTTATGGCCTTTTCTATAGGCAACGCTATAGCGTTGTCTCAGATTTCTGTTCGTTTTGGGTTTCATTTATTTATCGATGCTGTTTCGTGGTAGTTTCACGCTTGGTAGATTATTTGATTTGATTTTTGCTCATTTTTGGTTTAATGGAATTTTTTACTTTTCTTAGAAAAAATTATTTTGTGGAAAAGTTTTTTTAATTAATACTGAAAAAAAAAACAAATGACCGTGGATTGTCAGTTTAATCTACCTATACTGATATTTATTCCTTAAAATAAAAAAAGGGTAAAAAAAGTGAGTAAAAAACTTCAAACAATAGGCTATACGAAAAATGTGGTTCAATGCCGCTCTCTAGGTTATAACGAAAGAAAGGTTGAGGTGGCTAGGGCACGTTGTGCAGATGAAGGATGACAGATTGCCGAAGATTGTTTTCTTCGGCCAACCGTCAAGGGCTAAACGGAAAGCAGGTCGTCCCCGTTTGGGGTGGGAGGACGTCATAAAGAAAGATTTAAAGGACATTGGAACTTAGTGGGCGGGTGTAAAAAAGGAGGCTTTGAATAGATTGGGGTGGAGGAGGAGCTGCGTAGCTGTGTTGGCCTCAGGCGGCTTGGTGCTGCGGTGAGTTGTTAGTAGTAGTAGTAATAGTAAAGAGAAAATTATGCACTGGTCTTGAAAATGCATGGGGTTATCAGCCCTACTAATATTAATTTTTGCTCACTTCGAGTTTGACTCGGCTTTTTGTTCTAATTTCTGTTTATTTTGAGTTTCACTTATTTATTGATAGTGATTTGTGGTAGTTTTACGCTTGGATGATTACTTGACTTCATTTCTTCCCAGTTTTAGCTTAATGAAGCTCTTTACTTCTCTTTGAAAAACTTGTTTTTTCGAAAAAGTTTTTTTTAGAATAATTTCTGTTCGATTTTATTGAGAAAGTCATTTTCGTGTAAAAAATTATATTTTATTGTTTTCTGTTTTTTTTTTATGAGAATCCATAGTTTGTCATAATTGTGTGGGGTTTGGCATGCCCAATATCCCTAAAGACATAGTTGCTGAACCGTTTTACTATGCTGAACAAAATAGTTGTCTCAAAATTTTGACTAGATGTGTTTGGGAAATAAATCGACTTGAGAGACGGGCTGATTGCCCTCCAATCTCTTTTTACTCTTAGAAAGGACCCTAGAACTTTTAATTTTGAATCGAATTAGCTTCTTTAAATGTTTCAATGATATTTCTAGCTTTTATAGAGTAGTGCTGCTTATGATATTGCTTATATGCCTTTTTGAAAATATGTATGTATACAGTTTTTTCGATAATTGGAACGCCTCCTAAACACTTTCTTGAAGTTTCACCTCAATACTCTTAGCGTCATTAGTGACAGTAACTGTAGTTGTAGTACTAAAAGTATACAAATAGTGCCTTCTGGCTAGTTAAAAATCTCCAACAACTTACTCTTAAAGATCTAACTTAATACGAGCAACACAAGTTGTTCTTGAGATATTGCTTCGTCAGCTTTTTGAAAGTCCACATGCTCATAGTTTGTTTTGATTTAGTTCAACGTCCGCCTAAATATAAATTATATTTGATTACTGAAGACATTGGAATATTGGCTTAGGAATGGCTAGCTCACAATTTCGATCGAACGTGTTTGGGGAAAAGAGGATATCAGGGAGGGGGGCCATTTTCTCTCCATTACGCTTGACTCTGAAAATGGAACTAGAACTATGCATTTTCAATCAAATCAGCCTTCTCTAAAGTTCACAAGACCACCTCTTCATAAAAACCTAACATCCCCCGTGGCATAACTTAAAACTCTTGCCCCCATACTCTGGGGGGTTGTGTCAACCCCAAAAGCCATGTTATGAGACAGTTGGAATATTTTTGAACAAATGGCTATCTTAAAAATTTCTATCCGATGTATTTGGGGAAAATATGACGTTGGAGGGAATAGCCGTCGTCCGATAAATTTGACTCTTAAAAATTGCTCTTCAACTTCTGATTTCCAATCGAATGATTCCCCTCCAAAGTATATACGACACACCGTTTCTAGAAAACCTTAAATGCCCCGGGGCATACCTTACAATCCTTGCCCTGAGGACTGTGAGGGGGTTCTCATCCTCAAAGACATCAATTCTGGACTTTTTAACAACGTCAAACAAAATAACTATCGTCAAATATTGACTAGAAGTGTTTGGGGAATTGATGGGTGTGGGGGGATGGTTGCCCACCGATCACTTTTGACTATTAAAGAGGGCACTGGCCCTTTCCATTACTAACTGACTGAGCCCTTTCCGAAGTTTCGACGACAACAAATGGTCATCTTAAAATTTCTGTCAGACTACGTTTCGGGAAAATATGACTTGTGTGTTGGTGGAGTGGGGGGGATTTGCATTTTGATCACTTTGACTCTTAAAAAGAGCACTAGAACTTCTGATTCCCAATCGAATGAGCCTTCTTTGAAGTGTATACGACCACCATTTTATACAAACCTTATATGCCCCCAGGGCGTAACTTACAACCCTTGCTCTGATGGCTGTATGAGGGGGGGGGGGCGGTTATCCTCAAAGACATAATTTCTGGACCTTTCAACTACACTGAACAGAATGGTTATTTCAAAAATTATGATTGAACGTGTTTGGGGAAATGATTGGTGTACGGGGGGGGGGGCAGTTGACCTCTTATCACTTTTGACTGTTAAAAAGGCCAGTAGAACTTCTGATTACCAATCAAATGAGCCCCCTCTGAGGTTTATACTACCACCCTTTTTATGAAAAACCCTATATCCACCAGGGCATAACTTACAACCCTTGCTCTGAGTGCCCAGGATATATATATGTGTGTGTGTGTGTAGTACCGGGAGCCGGCGGCTTCGTCGCCGGGCACGCGGCAGGCTCCTATATATAGATTCTCACTGTTGCTCGTCTTCTAAACCCAGACAATTTGAGCCTTTTCTTGATTTCATGACATCCAAATCGATCTTAGATTACAAGTGGTGGCTTTGTAAAATTATATTTCTTTTTATTGGACCTTTAAGTTTTGCCCCGGCTTGTCTTTTGTCATTTTGAAAAGCATATCGCCGTACCTTTGTTTCTTTCCATTGTTCAAAGGGTAGGACAAAAACGTATTTTTCCTCCAACGATTTATCCAGTCCAGGTTTTGATTTTTACAAGGTGTTGAAGGCATTAACGACCATCTTTTTTTCTTTTAGTTGTTCAGGTGGTGGGACAAAAACTTGTTCTTTTGCCTTGGCTTGTCTTTTGTCATTATGAAAGACATATTGCCGAACCTTTGTTTTTTTTAATTGGTTAGTTGGTCAGACAAAAACTTCATTTTTCTTCAAACTATTTATCCAGTCCATGTTTTTGATTTTCAAAAGTATGGTAGGCATTGATGACCTTATCCATGTCAAATTCCCAAACCCAATCATCATTGCTATCATTTTCAATTATGATATGTTTTGATTCTCGCTGTCCAGGTTGATTGACTCACTTTCATTGACTCACTGCTATTCGTTTTTATTTTTGACTCCCTCGCTTGTTCGTTGACATATGTCTTCTAACTGCGTGTGTCTTTGCTCTTCATTTTCATTTTTAACACGCTATAATTGTTGTTTTCGCATATGTTCTAACTGCGTGTGTCTTTGTTCTTCGTTTTCATTTTTGACGCGTTAGTTCAGACGTTGGTTCCAAAGAATCATCATTTATAGTAACTGCAACTGCAAATTTTCGTTTTTGCGGGCCTTCCAACAGACATTATATTATATAAATAACTATTGCGTTGTAAACTCAACAATCTTATTTATGCTATGCATGACATCATGTAAGAAAATACTTATATGATGTCATAAAAAATGTTTATATGATGTACTAACATAGTACATGACGTCATTTGCAAAAACAAAAATTAAGGCTCTTAACGATTTTTCTCACACTTCTGACCTATCTAGATCGTTTTTTATGCGAGAATATCCCAAGATATCAATTTTCCCAAAAAATATGAAGCCGTTTTCGTGAAAAAATACATAAACACATACATACATACACTATTATTACTCACATATAAAGATAGTATATATATATATATATATATATATATATATATATATATATATATATATATATATATATATATATATATACTTATGTATATTTCATAGCTGATAAGGGCATAAACAAAGAGACCAATACAGCTAAAGAAAAAAACTTGCTAGCTATGGCCTCTTGCCTTTTAAAACAAAATTACCTGTTGTCAGTATGTGTCTAAGAGAGGTTGATTTAAGGCTCCCCAGTACCCAGTAGCAGCTCGTCATTGCCGCTATTAAACAAATCCCCTCTTATGTTCACCAGCTCATTGCACCTAAAATGAAAATTATTTGAAAAAAACTACGTTTTCTAAAGAGTTAAAGAGGCTGAGTTACAAGGTCGAACCTTAAAACGTACAGGGATTAGGAGGCACAGTTGGGGCTGCCGCCCCCCAAACCCCCGCTTTCGCAGCCTTTAAAAAAAAAAAGTTTTTTAAACTGAAAGTAAGGAGCGACATTAAATCTTAAAACGAACAGAAATTATTCCGTATATGAAAGAGGCTGTGCCCTCCTCAACGCCTCGCTCTTAACGCTAAAGTTTTTATTGTTTAAAAAAAGAGTTGTGAGAAAGTCAAACTTTAGCGTAAAGAGCGAGGCGTTGAGGAGGGCACAGCCCCTTTCATATACGGAATAATTTCTGTTCGTTTTAAGATTTAATGTCGCTCCTTACTTTCAGTTTTTATTTTTTTGTTTAAAGGCTGCGAAAGCGGGGGGTTTGGGGGCGGCAGCCCCCCAACTGTGCCTCCTAATCCCTGTACGTTTTAAGATTCGACCTTGTAATTCAGCCTCTTTAACTCTTTAGAAAACGTAGTTTTTTTCAAATAATTTCTGCACGTTTTTGTACAGTTTATTACTTATTATTGCTTGACTAACTGTTAGCTGATTTGACAGCTTGCGGGCTCTTATAGGAAAACGAGGTTTTTCGTAAATGTAAATTCGGGGGATAATTTTTTCGGTCTGAAAATATCAAAAGGCCCTAACAGGTCGAATTCTGCTTCGAATGAGTCCTCATTCACCCGGATCAGTTGCCAACTGTGGCATGTAGGCGTGGATAACAAGAAAAAAAGAGAAATGAACTTTAAGTGGCTATATTTGGTTTTTTGAAAACAGGAGTGATCGGATTGAGCTGAAATTTCGAAGATACGCTCCCGGGCCCTAGGAAAGCTTAACCTCTAAATTTCAGCCCAATCATACAACGTTAAAGGGGGGCTGTGGTGGGAGGGTCGAAACTTCCGGCCCAGTTTACCCCATGAAGATAAAGTCGGAGGAGGATGAAATTTTGCACGTTTCTTAGTTTGAGCTTGGGCTACAAAATGCGATCACTGCCGTCTCTCTGCAACCTCTAGGACCTGAAATCGCTTAACATTGTGGTGGGTCGCCTCTTTATAGAGGCACAAGTGTGCCTCCTTGATATTCCAGTCTTTTGTTTAAATCTTTGAGAAAAACATCCACTCCTTCTGTATGGCCTTGGCCATCATTCCATACATGGGAGAAGCTGCTCTCTTCGAGTAGTTTTTTTTCTTCTTCTTTTTTGAACGGCCACGAAGACTTCTTATTTTATTTTAGCCAGCCTTTATACGCAGCACTGCATACACCTTTGTTTTCTCAATGAAAATAAGAATTCTCGGTACTTGTGCATTAGATGGGCCTTTACAAGGAAACCAGTCACGAAAAAACCGCTACATAAGCGTTAATTCAATAGACCGCTATAGAGTAATGCAATGCAAGGCGTGGTTTTCATTGCGTTTACGATATTTAAACTGTTGTTTTTTGGGGTCTAGGGGGGGGAAGGTATCTAGGTTAGGTTATGTATTTAATATATGCTATGCTTTACCCCCTCCCCACCCCCTAATTTGCAAATATATAGCCCGAATTTGTTTCTAAACTATTTTATATTAATCCTATTTTATTTCATTAGCATTAACCAAACTTGACTTTTTAGAAAGGCCCATATAAAGCACCAGTACCGAATTCTCTTTTTTTGACGAGATTCTGTGTTGTTTTCTGCGGGGCATACAATATTTTAAAGTATTGAAACTGAAAAGATACCATTTGTTAAGTCGGGTCAGGCCCCCGTACCTCGCATCGTAATGAAGAACTGGCATCTTTCTTGGTTTGAATACTTGTTATAAAATCTTCAGTTCAGACTATTTGCATCGCTTAAGCCGCTATTTTCATATAGTGACATGGCCGCTGTTGCCTTTCCAAGGGTGGCTGTAATGTGTCTTTTTTCCAAAAACATTTGATGAAACCTGAAAACCCAAATAACTTGCCACTTTTACCAGTTCAGGCCCCTTTCTCTTTGTCGTAAAATCTATGAATCAGTTTAGCGTTATTTCCTAGCTTGCTGAAAACCACAATCTACGTTTTATCACAATTTAATTGCAAGTTTTTGGGACCCGGGTTATGGGCACCGATTGACGAACGTGTAGATAAAGGGGGTAATGTATTTTTCAGTCTTGGAAGGAATTGCCCACCCCTCTATTTGGTATTTTTTCAAAAAAATGTCAGCGAAAATACCTTTTTTAATAATTCTGTTTTGAATATAAGGGCATTAACCTTGTACAGCATATTCTCATCAATAATTTAGTACAGCTTTGATCCTGATCTTTATCTATAGTTTCAATTTGGTTAATTTTGCGTAAATAAACACTTTCTAAAAGAAAATACTCTTTGTTAAATAATTTTTTTATGTCAATTCAAGGGAAGCTTCTCAGGGGAGTTAAAGGAAATTTGACTTGAAGGTGACAAGCACTAAATTAATTTAGGACACACTGACGAACTTGTGGCGTAATGTGTATTGATTCCACAAAAAAAATAATCGAAAATAATACATTACCGGCTGGATATTTACTTAGGCAGCGCTAGAGCACCGGCACTGAAAAGTAGCTGCACCGGTACTTGTGAATTATCCTTCCAACCAGTTTGTCATTGGGGAGTTGATGTATCAAAAAGTAGCATATCTATTTTGTCTTATTGGCGAGAAATAAAAAGAAAAACATTCGGCGAATCTCTTAGTTGATATATATTTAATTAGAACAGGCAGGAGCGAATTGGCCCAATAGTAACTAAAACTAAAAAAAAAAAGATTTTGATGGCATTCGTTACATCCAAAGAATTGGCTTTTTATGCTGATTCCAAATGTATAAAATTCATTAGGTTTTAATGTCACCCATCAAAATCTATGAGCCGGAGAAAAATTGCCTGGTTTTCGAAAAAGAAGGAAACATCCCCAAAAAGTCAAGCGGTCTTCATGAAAATCACACCGTCAGATTCAGCATATCAGAGAATCCTAGCGTATAGGTTTCGCGCTCCTAACTACAAAAATATGGAACTAAGGATTTTTGCCAAAAGAAAGATCATGGATGCGTGTTTTTTGTTCCCAGAGGTGATAGTATCGAGCCAATGGTCATAAAAGATTAGGAGAAGGCTTATTCAAACGGAAATTAAAACTTGTAGTGCCCTCTTTAAGTAACCAAAAAGATTTGAGGGCAACTAGTCCCGCTTCCATGCCGCGTTTTCTAAAAGACCTCCAATCAAATTTTGCAGAACAGCAAAATCAGCAAACTTACAGTTTGACAAAGAACCATATCAGGGCTTTATGGAAGGAGAGGAGTCGGGCTGTGAATAAATTGAGAGCCAATATAAAAATTGACGATCTTAATGTAAATTTCCCCTTTTAAACTAGGTACGACAACAGTTTAGTTTATCCCCTCCCCTGAACTAAACACTATAATAATAAACTCTTACTTTATTAAATCCAAAAAATGCTATTCATTATATTTTCGGAACTGATTCCGGTTTAAGTACACCCTCCCCCCTTCCCGATAAACCCCCACAACCTCCCTTCTCCTCCCCTTGCCATGCCTGGATAGCCCAAGGCTGTCCAAAAAACTTTGCTGAGTTTGCTGGTTTCTTTTCTTTTTTTTTATTTTTTTTTTCTTTTTTTTTTTATTTATTCTGTAAGAAGGGAGCCATAAACCTCCAATGCACAATCTTTTTCGTCTCTTCCCGATTAGAAATAGAAAGTTCTAATGCCTGTTCTAGAGGTCGAAAGTGATTGAAGGAAGAGCAGCCAGGCCATACCATGCCCTTTTCGTTACTCTTCCCTCTTAACCCCAAAAGATATACGATCATACTTTTGAGAATGGCGTTTTGTTCGAAACAGTCAAAAAGTGGTTGAAACGTATGTACTTCAGTTCTTGGACTAAGAGAACCCCAGTGCAAAACAAAAATATTGACTCTCTCCAAAATGGGTCCGACAAAGGACCAAAAAAGTCTTTCTTCCTCGAGATTTTTTCATGGAAAGGTGGTCGTAGAAACTTGTAAAGGGGCTCATTCGATTGGAAATTAAATGTTTTAATGCCCTTTTAAAGGGCCAAAAGTGATTTGAGGACATTAAGCCACCCTTCCGTGGCCTTTCCGCCACCCAACCCCTCCTCTCCATAAGTTCAATGACCTTAAATAATTTAGCTTAGCCGTTGTCCACACATAGATTTTAGTAGAAAAACCGTTAGTGATCGTTCGCTCGGCCAAGGTTCCCAGAGTTTCACAGGGATACAATCTAAAAATTGCATCACAAAGAGGCTATGTGCACCCAAGTTTTCAAATTAACTCCAAAGTCTTGGGAATGGATTCGGCAGTCAGTTTGAAACTTTCCCTTAGTGTTGGGAGGGGTCAATTGGATCCTAAATTCTAACTTGTGGAGCGATTAAGATCGATCTTAAGACACGTCGTATATTTAGGTCATGAAAATAGTACACAGTATCTCGGCAACGGCAGGGGAATGAAGTTGAAACCTTCAGGTATTGCTGGGGAAGCAGGGAGTTTGAAGCAAGGGAACCTGAAACCTTCTATTTGGGGGGGGGGCTAAAGATATTTTGTTTTTACTAGTTTAATAACCCCCGCACGCAATTGCTCCCTGGGAAATTTCCCCACATGCAGAATTGAGCAGCCCCGGGAAAAGTGTGACGAATAAAAATAATGAAGGAAAGAGGCGATTGTGGAATATTCTACATATATTCCAAACTATAAGTAAAATGTACAGTATTTATTTTTTTATTTATTTCAATTCTTTTTTCGTGTGTTTTTACGGGGGCTGAGCTGTCATAGCAGGGTAAGTTAAAGATTAGTGAAGATGATTTGAAATATGAAATTGCTGGCAACGAAGACTTGTACAAATTCCTAAATGAAGAAGTTCATCCCTAGACAACCTCAGTAGTAAGGGTGTATGCACTTGAAAATATGCATACACTTTCACAAGCCTGAGGCATGGATATGTGTGTGTATTTTCAAGTAATTGGGTTACCAGGGCCATTTACCTATTACTATGAACTCTACATGGGTTGGCAGACAGGTTTCCTATTATGACACTCATTTTTTGGAGGTCAAACTCATGAATACATGTTTATTATTTTTTTTTTTTTTTAACTGGTATTTTTTCAATGAAGCCCATAAAACTTTGCAGAAACCCGTGAATGTAGGAGTGAAAGTCCGTTCGTAGTATATCTGAATCCAATTACTAATCAAGTTAGTGTGACCGCCATTTTTCGATCTGGTTAGGTGGGTATAATCTGGTTTGGTTCATCATTGTGAGAGAGTTACCCAATTTACATCTTAGTGTTAACTGGGCGATGACTTAGTCTAATTACGTAGGTACTATAGGAAAATTTGAAGGTGGAGAAAAAAATGGGTAATTAGTGATTGGATAATTTTTAACAAGAAATGACTGAAAAGTGTTTTGGAGGAGATGGGATGAATGTGTACTGTATAATACACAAGTGAAGATTTGCACAGTGTTGTCAATTTTAAATAGTTTAGAAATAAAAAAATTAACAAGAAATGGCTGAAAAGTGTTTTGAGGGAGTTGAGTTGCACGAGGGTTGACTTGCACGAGGGTTCAGTTACATGCAGATTCAGTTACACGGGGATTAGTAAAATGGGGTCGAGTTGCACGAGGTTTCAGTAGCACGAAGGTTCAGTTGTACGGGGTTTCGGTTATACAGGGGTTCAGTTACATGGGGGGTTCAGTTGCACGGGGGGGGGTATCTGCTATAAAAAACACTTCATTCTAAACAAATACGAACATTTTGAAAAGCAGACAAAAAATTGGACACTATAATCAGAATTATTTGATTAACATTTAAAAAGGGGTTATGAGATATTTGATCTGTATAATACACTAGTGATGTTTGATAAGTATTATCAATTTACAATATGATCTAAAGTTCCCTTCATTCCCCCATTTTTGCGGGCAGGGTGGGGTGGGTTCAATTTTGGAGGGAAAACATCTGCATCAAGGGGAAGGCTCAGAGACCCTTCGTTCCCACATTTTCGAGGGCAGGGGAGGGGGAGAAGGTGATAGTATTCCAATACAATAATTCATGGCATAATAGAATTTATGCTCCTAGTGGAAGCTCGTAAAACCGTTCCCCCTCCCCGCGCTTGGATTATTGCCTAGCTATGACACTGGATATTACCTCTAAATAAAGAGAATTAAGATGATAGTATTCCGATACAATAAGTCAAGTATAATAGAATTTATGCTCCTAGTGGAAGCTCGTAAAACCCTTCCCCCTCCCCGCGCTAGGATTATTGCCTATATGACAATGGATATTACCTCTAAATACATAGAATTAAGGTGATATTATTCCGATACAATAAGTCAAGTATAATAGAATTTATGCTCCTAGTGGAAACTCGTAAAACCGTTCCCCCTCCCCGCGCTAGGATTATTGCCCGGCTGTGCCAATGGATATTACCTCTAAATACAGAGAATTAAGGTGATAGTATTCCGATAAATAAGTCAAGTATACTAGAATTTATGCTCCTAGTGTAAGCTTGTAAAACCATTCCCCCTTCCCGCTAGAGGATTATTGCAAAGCTTTGACAATGGATATTACCTCTAAATACAGAGAATTAAGGTGATAGTATTCCGATACAATAAGTCAAGTATAATAGAATTTATGCTCCTAGTGGAACTTCGTAAAACCCTTCCCCCTCTCCTGCACTAGGATTATTGCCTAGCTGTGACAATGGATATTATCTCTAAATACAGAGAATTAAGGTGATAGTATTCCGATACAATAAGTCAAGTATAATAGAATTTATGCTCCTATTGGAAGCTCGTAAAACCCTTCCCCTCTCCCCCCGCTAGGATTATTTCCAGGGTGTGACAAAAGATATTCTCTCTAAAAACAGAGAAATAAGGTGATAGTATTCCGATACAATAAGTCAAGTATACTCGAATTGATGCTCCTACTGGAAGCTCGTAAAACCCTTCCCCCTCCCCGCGCGAAGATTATTGCCTTGCTATGACCATGGATATTACCTCTAAATACAGAGAATTAAGGTGATAGTATTCCGATACAATAAGTCAAGTATAATAGAATTGATGCTCCGAGTGGAACCTCGTAAAACCCTCCCCCCTCTCCCCCCCTCGGAGAATTGAAGAGCGCTGCCACAGGAAAGTACATCTACATGCATAGAATTAAGGTGTTATTATTCTAATACACTAAGTAAACTATAATAGAATTTATGCTCCTACTGATAGCTTGTATGACCCTTCCCCCTCCCCGTTCGGAGATTAATGTCAGGCTATGTAACTGGATAAAACATCTAAATACAGAGAATTAATGTGATAGTATTCCAATAAAATAAGTAAAGAATAATAAAATTTATGCTCCTAGGGGAAGCGTGTAAAACCCTTCCCACTCCCCGCTCTAGAATTATTGCCTAGCTGTGACAATGGATATTACCTCTAAATAGATGGAATTAAGGTAATAGTATTCCGTTACAGTAAGACAACTATTATAGATTTGATGCTCTTACTGGAAGCTCGTAAAAGCGTTCCCACTCGCCGCTCTAGGATTATTGCCTAGCTGTGATAATGGATATTACCTCTAAATACAGAGAATTAAGGTGATAGTATTCCGATACAATAAGTCAAGTATAATAGAATTTATGTTCATAGTGGAACCTCGTAAAACCCTACCCCCTCTCCCGCACTAGGATTATTGTCTAGCTGTGAAAATGGATATTACCTCTAAATACAGAGAATTAAGGTGATAGTATTCCGATACAATAAGTCAAGTATACTAGAATTTATGATCCTAGTGAAATCTCATAAAACCCTTCCCGCTCCCCACGCTAGGATTATTGCCTAGATCTGACAATGGATATTACCTCTAAATACAGAGAATTAAGGTGGAAGCATTCCGATACAATAAGTCAAGTATAATAGAATTGATGCTCCTAGTGGTAGCTCGTAAAACCCTTCCCCCTCCCCGCGCTAGGATTATTGCATAGCTATGACAATGGATATTAACTCCAAATATATATAATTAAGTTGATAGTATTCGTATACAATAAGTCAAGTATACTAGAATTGATGCTCCTAGTGGAAGCTCGTAAAACCCTTCCCCCTATAAAATCTGAGCTAATAAGGGTTTTTGACTGTAAACTCTAGTTTGTTGAAAGAAAATTATGGAAAATACAAATCTCTGGTTCAAATGTGAAACTTAAGTCATGTTTTGGATTGAAAAATAAAACTATATCCATAAAATCTGAACTAATAATTGAATATTTTTTTCATAAAAATAAACTTTTTTTTTTTAAACTTCGAAATTTTTCAACTTTATCAATTTTTTTATTTTTGTATCTATCTTAAATGTCAAAGTATGCTTACGGTTCTAACAATTGCGCTCTATGGTTGGTCAGAGACACGATGTGGCTTTCCCGCTGGCATTTTATGACCGCTTATCGTCATTACCTAGTCTACTGCATGTATTAAATCAGTATTTCTTACACAGTGGAACGATAGACACATACGTCATATCTTTAAAAAAAGAAAGTGAAGATGGAACATTTTAATAGAGTGTGTTCTCATAAAAAGGTTATTGTAGCATTGCACGCCGACAAGGAGAATTATTTAAACTATGAAACAAGTACAAGTGGTAGCACTATTGGAAATGTATACATGCATTGTCATGAGAGTAAGGAATTAAATTTCTTTGGGATACCGAAAAAATTCAACTCTTATGATGGTGGTTATGCGAGATTGAGATCTCCAGATATGATTGCACTCAAAGAGAATGCTAACATAAAAATTATTGTCGATGATAGAGGACAACCCCCTGCTACTGCTGCAGGTAACACATTACCTACGGATACATCCAATCATCAGCTTTCAGGTATTAGCATTCAACGGAAGGCTAACAAAAGAAAGGCCTACTCTGCTACTAATATCGTAAACCATATCTTTTTTACGTGCCGAAACTGTTACCTGTGTTAAAATAATGTGTTAATAGACAGTGAAATTGCAAAAAAAATAAAAAGTGCATTGTCAAAAAATATCACTACGGAATATAGAGATGAAACGATGAAGAACAAAGCACCAGCAAACATTACTGGCATTGATAAAACAGTCAATGAATCAATTAATAGCAAAGACGAAGAGCATATTGCCCCTGTTCATGAGACACCAGTAAAAATTGTGTATGATTCAAATTGGAATAATTATTATTCTACTGATCACGAACTGAGACGACAATAACTACAATATCACGAGAGAACATGGTGAACTATTTTATGGAACAGATTCAAAATGTCCAAAGTTAATCATTGATATTAATAATGTATCATAATATATTTTTGTATTAACATTCAACATAGCATTATTTCATTAAAAATATTACATTGTTACATTTTCATTATTTTTTAGAGTAAGCTAGCGTATCAAGCGTTTAGAATGTATATTAAAACATCGGAGATGTAGGAAAAGGAATTTACGTACATCTATTGTCAGACACACTATTTCCGTAAAATCTGAGCTATAAAGGGTTTTTGACCGTAAACTCTAGTTGTTTTTTTTGTAAGAAAATTATGGAAATACAAGTCTCTGGTTCAAATGCGGAACTTAAGTCTATTTTTGGATCTAAAAAAAAAACTATTTCCGTAAAATATGAGCTAATAAGGCTTTTTCGACCGTAAACCTTAGTTTCATGTAAGAAAATTCTGTAAAATACATTTTTGTACATACCTTAAAAGTATAAAAAATCCTTCTTGACTTCACCTACTTGATACAGATTACAGAAATTATAAAAAAATTGAGATACTTCCCCCCAAACTCAAATTTTACAAAAGTAAACTATAGAAGCTTTTAAATTATTTATAAAGCACTAATAGATATAGTGCTAAAAACTAATAATTGACTTCAGAGTAAACGTTATAACACGGGACGAGGTTTTTAATATCCCCCTTCCCCCCCCACACTCAAAAGTTTCCAAAATTATAATTTAGAAGCTTTTAAAATATTTCTAAAGCACTAGTAGATAGAGTGCTAAAAACATCAGAATCGACTTCAGAGGACATGTTATATCACGGGAAGAGGTTTTGAAAACCCCCCTTCCCCCCATACTCAAAATTTTCCAAAATTCTACTTTAGAAGCTTTTAAAATATTTCTAAAACACTAATAGATACAGTGCTAATAACATCAGAATCGACTTCAAAGGACATGTTATATCACGGGTAGAGGTTTTGAAAATCCCCTTTCCCCCCAAAACTCAAAAATTTCCCAAATTTTACTTGAGAAGGTTGTGTGTGTCTCGTTGGGGGGTGTGTTTCTCTTTGGACTGTAGTTACGTCTCTACCAATGTAGAAAAACCCGGGTGGAGGAGTTGAAATAAAAAAAAAATTATCTAGAAATGACTGAAAAGTGTTATTCTTTGGTTCAAATATAGAAAAAACCCGTGTGAGTGAGTTGAAATAAAAATATTTTTTAACAAGAAATGTCTGAAAAATGTTTTGGAGGAGATGGCTTGATTGACAGAAGGATGTATTAGCGAAGTTATAGTGGAGGGCAACAATGTCTTCAAAGTCAAGGCTATAAGAAAAAAAGTTCCGAATATTTTTGTCGGTTTGTAGTTTACGCACTAATATCAATATCAGTAATGATTCTATTTGAACTTTCTCCAAGTTGATCAAATTGGTCTCTAAACGGTTCATGATAAAAAAAATAGTTTAGGACAAGAAAAAAAAACTAAAAGAATGTCATGATATCATTTTAAACAATAGGAGATTTGTTTTGTGTAAGGTTTTATTTCGTTATTTTGTAGTTGTGTGTGTGTGTGTGTGTAAGCTGTTTCGGGGTGTGGGTGTAAATTTTTGTTTTTGTGTTTGTGTCTGTGTGAGTTTTTATGTTTGTGTTAGTTTTTTGTTTTTTTTTGTGTGTGTAATTTTTTTTTTGTGTGTGTGTAAGTTTTTGTGTGTGTTTGTAATTTTTTATGTGTGTGTAAGTTTTTGCATGCATGTAAGTTTTTTTGTGTGTTTGTAAGTTTTTGTGGGTGTGTAATTTTTTGTGTTTGTGTAAGTTTTTGTGTGTGTGTGTGTGTAAGTTTGTGTGTGTGTGTGTGTGTGTGTGTGTGTGTATGTGTTTATGTGTCTGTGTAAGTTTCTGTGTTTGTGTGTGTGTGTGTGAATTTTTACCATAAAATCTAGTTTCCTACAAGAAGAATATGGAAAATATAATTCTATCGGTCAAATGTAAAACTTAATTCCATTCTCTGTTCAAATGCAGAAAAACCCGTGTGGGTGAGTTGAAATAAAAAAATTAACAAGAAATGACTGAAAAGTGTTTTGAGGAAGATGGTTTGATTGTCAGAAGGATGTATTGGTGAAGTTATAGTGGAGGGCGACAAAGTCTTCAAAGTCAAGGCTTTAAGAAATGAAAGTTCTGGATATTTTTGTAAGTTTTTTTGAGTTTACGCACTAATATCATATCAGTAACGATTCGAGGATGTTTCCCCATTTATCGATAATCAGGCAATTTTCTCAAGCTCTTGGTCAGAAATAGAGGCTGTTTCCAAAGATTTAGAATAAGAAAAAAATAAAATATAAATATGAAATATGCAAAAATAAAATATGCAAAGTCGACATAGCTTTATTTCATTTTTTAAGGTTAATTTAGACGAGGTATGTGCGCGCATGTAACTTCGTCTAAATTAACATTAAAAAATGAAATAAGCAATGAAATGAAAATGAAAAATGAAAAACTTACACACACACAAAAATTTACATGCACGCAAAAACTTACACACACAAAAACTTACACACACACACAAAACACACACACACACAAAAAAAACTTACACACACAGAAAAAAACTTACACACACATAAAAACTCACACACACACACACACAAAAAAAAATTTACACACACACACACACAAAAAAAACTTACACACACAAAAAAAACACTTACACACACACACACACAACTTACACATACACACAAAAAAACTAACACAAAAAAAAAAACTTCTCTGAGACTTTAAAATTAAATCATTACATTATTTTAGTTTTTTTTCTTGTCACAAACTATTTTTTTTATAATGAACTGTTTAGAGACCAATTTGATCAAATTGGAGAAAGTTCAAATATAATCATTACTTATATTGATATTAGTGGGTAAACTACAAACCGACAAAAATATTCGGAACTTTTTTTCTTATAGCCTTGACTTTGAAGACATTGTCGCCCTCCACTATAACTTCGCTAATAATCCTTCTGTCAATCAAGCCATCTCCTCCAAAACACTTTTCAGACATTTCGTGTTAAAAAAAATTTTTTTTCAAGTCACTCACACGGGTTTTTCTACATTTGAACCAAAGAATAGCACTTTTCAGTCATTTCTTGTTAATTTTTTATTTCAACTCCACACGGTTTTCTACATTTGTAGAGACGTACATCAGTCGAAAAAGCCCAAAGAGACACACACAAGCTTCTAAAGTAAAATTTTGGAAAAATTTTGAGTTTGGGGGGGGAGGGGATTTTCAAAACCTCTTCCCGTGATATAACGTGTCCTCTGAAGTCGATTCTGATGTTTTTAGCACTGTATCTGTTAGTGCTTTAGAAATGTTTTAAAAGCTTCTAAAGTAGAATTTTGGAAAATTTTGAGTTTGGGGGGAAGGGGGATTTTCAAAACCTCTTCCCGTGATATAACGTGTACTCTGAAGTCAATTCTGATGTTTTAGCACTCTATCTATTAGTGCTTTAGAAATATTTTAAAAGCTTCTATAGTGGAATTTTGGAAAATTTGAGTTTGGGGGGAAGTATTTCAATTTTTTTTTATAATTTCTGTATTGTGTATCCAAGAGGTGAATTCAAGAATGATATTTTGTCATTTTAAGATGCCTACAAAAATGTATTTTACATAATTTTCTTAAAAGAAACTAGTTTACGGTCGAAAAGGCCTTATTAGCTCAGATTTTATGTAAATAGTTTTATTTTTCGATCCTAAAATAGACTTAAATTCCGCACTTAAACCAGAGAATTGTATTTCCATAATTTTCTTACAGAAAAAAACTAGAGTTTATGGTCAAACACCCTTAATAGCTCAGAATTTAAGGAAATAGGGTGTCTGATAATAGACGTACACAAATTCCATTTCCTACATCTCCGATGTTTTAATATACATTCTAAACACTTGATACGCTAGCTTACTCTAAAAAATAATGAACACATAATAATGTAATAGTTTTAATGAAATAATGCTATGTTGAATATTAATACAAAAATATATTATGATACATTATTAGTATCAATGATTAACTTTGGACATTTTGAATATGTTCCATAAAATAGTTCACCATGTTCTCTCTTGATATTATAGCTATTGTCGTCTCTTAGTTCGTGATCAGTAGAATAATCATTATTCCATTTTGAATCATACACAATTTTTACTGGTGTCTCATGAACAGGGGCAATATGCTTTTCGTCTTTGCTATTAATTGATTCATTGACTGTTTGATCAATGCCAGTAATGTTTGCTGGTGCTTTGTTCTTCATCGTTTCATCTCTATATTCCGTAGTGATATTTTTTGACAATGCCATTTTATTTTTCTTGCAATTTCACTGTCTATTAACACATTATTTTAACACAGGTAAAAGTTTCGGCACGTAAAAAATATATGTTTTACGATATTAGTAGCAGAGTAGGCCTTTCTTTTGTTAGCCTTCCGTTGAATGCTAATACCTGAAAGTTGATGATTGGATGTATCCGTAGGTAATGTGTTACCTGCAGCAGTAGCAGGGGGTTGTCCTCTATCATCGACAATAATTTTTATGTTAGCATTCTCTTTGAGTGCAATCATATCTGGAGATCTCAATCTCGCATAACCACCATCATAAGAGTTGAACTTTTTCGGTATCCCAAAGAAATTTAATCCCTTACTGTCATGAAAATTCATGCATACATTTCCAATAGTGCTACCACTTGTACTTGTTTCATAGTTTAAATACTTGTCTTTGTCGGCATTCAACGCTACAATAGCCTTGTTATGTGAACATACTCTATTAAAATGTTCTATCTTCACTTTCTTTTTTAAAAGATATGTCTTATGCGTTTATCGTTCCACTGTGTAAGAAATACTGATTTAATACATGCAGTAGACTAGGTAGTGACGATAAGCGGTCATAGAATACCAGTGGGAAAGCCACATCGTGTCTCTGACCAATCATAGAGCGCAATTGTTAGAACCGTAAGCATACTTGGACATTTTAAGATAGATACAAAAAGAAAAAATTAATAAAGTTGAAAAATTTCAAAGTTTAAAAAAAAAAAAGTTTGTTTTTATGAAAAAAATATCGAATTATTAGTTCAGATTTTACGGATATAGTTTTATTTTTCAATCCAAAAAAAGGACTTAAGTTTCACATTTGAACCAGAGAATTGTATTTTCCATAATTTTCTTTCAACAAACTAGAGTTTACAGTCAAAAACCCTTATTAGCTCAGATTTTACAGGGGGAAGGATTTTACGAGGTTCCACTATGAGCATCAATTCTATTATACTTGACTTATTGTATCGGAATACTATCACCTTAATTCTCTGTATTTAGAGGTAATATCCATTATCACAGCTAGGCAATAATCCGAGCGCGGGGAGGGGGAACCTATCTCGGTGAGTGGGAAGGGTTTTACGAGCTTCCACTAGGAGCATCAATTCTATTATACTTGACTTATTGTATCGGAATACTACCACCTTAATTCTCTGTATTTAGAGGTAATTTCCATTGTCATAGCTAGGCAATAATCCTAGCGCGGGGAGTGGGAAGGGTTTTACGAGGTTCCACTAGGAGCATAAATTCTATTATACTTGACTTAATGTATCGAAATACTATCACCTTAATTCTCTGTATTTAGAGGTAATATCCATTGTCATAGCTAGGCAATAATCGTAGCGTGGGGAGGGGGAAGGGTTTTACGAGCTTCCACAAGGAGCAATTTTGAGGATAAGCTCCCAGGCCCCAGGAAAGCTTATCCTCTAAATTTCAGCCCGATCGGACAACGTTAAAGGGGGGCTGTGGTGGGAAAAATTTACATGGACTCTTATAGGAAAACGAGGTTTTTCGTAAATGTAAATTCGGGGGATAATTTTTTCGGTACGAAAATATCAAAAGACCCTAACAGGTCGAATTCCGCTTTGAATGAGTCCTCATTCACCCGGATCCGTTGCCAACTGTGGCCTGTAAACGTGGCTAATAAAAAAAAAGAGAAATGAACATTAAGTGGCTATTTTGGTTTTTTGGAAAACAGGGAAGGAGTGATCGGATTGAGCTGAAATTGCGAGGATAAACTCCCGGGCCCTAGTAAAGCTTAACCTCTAAATTAATCAGCCCAATCGGACAACGTTAAAGGGGGGCTGTGGTCGGAGGGTTGAAACTTCCGGCCCACTTTTACCCATGAAAATAACGTCGGAGGGGGGTGAAATTTTGCACGTTTCATAGTTGGAACTTGGGCTACAAAATGCGATCACCGCTGTCTCTCTGCGACCATTAGGGCGGGAAATCGCTTAACATTGTGGTGGGTCGCCTCTTTAAAGAGGCACAAGTGTGCCTCCTTGATAGTACTGTCTGGCACCCATATCTATAGTACAGGATGACATTTCACGCCATGCTATCGAGAATGCGTCCGCTAGACGTACCACAGAAGGTTCTTCCGTCTAAAGTATCTTTAAGGTTTATTATTATTATTCAAGGCCGTACCCATGATTTTTTTCGGGGGGGGGGGGGTTTACTCCCAAAAAAATTTGGGGGGGTACACAAAAAAACGCATACAAAATTTGTTTATATCCATTTTTTATGTTTTTACGAGTCAGACAAACATATTGTGGGGAGTTCAATCCCCCCAGACCCCCCTCTGAGTACGGCCTTGTTATTATCATTATTATTATTTCATTAGCATGGAGTCAGAACCAAGAAAAGTCAAGATTGACAGAACTATTTCTTTCGAATAAGCAAGCAAATTAATCTCTTTGACCTTTATCTTACCCTGCTATGATAAATGAAGCTTTATGTTAGCCAACCTAAACATAACCTAAACAACCTAAACGTACGTGGGGGTACGTAGGAAAGAAATCCAAAATGAACTTTGAAAAAGCAAGAAAATGTAACTGTGACATAGTAAACCACGACAAAACACTACTGAAATATTCCAACTCTTGCATTTAACAAAAGAAATACAAACTGAACATTGAAAAATAAAAAAAAAATAACTGTGCCACGGAAGAGCACAACAAACACAACTGAAATATTCCAACTCTTGCACTTCAACGAAAGAAACCCAAAATGAACTTTTAAAATTCAAGAGAATGTAACAGTTAAATTGTACACCACGACAAAACCAATTTCAGCGATTGTAACCCAAAGTGAGAATTGAAAAATACATAAAGTGTCACTTTGACAAAGTAAAACCGTGAAAATACCCGACTAAAATGTTCTAAATCTTGCTTTTCACAAAAGAAGCCCCAAATGAACTTTGAAAAATCAAACGAATATAACTGTGACAAGGTAAACCATGACTAAAATCTACTGAAATATTCAAACTCTTTAATTTCACGAGATATATCAAAAAAGGACTTTAAAAAATATAGATAATTTTAATGTGAAATTGTTTAACAAGACAAAAACCTACCTTAAATATCACAACACGGGAATTTCGACAAATGAATTCCAAATTTTATTCTGAAACATAAAGAAAATGTGACATGGACAAACTAAAGCACGACATGACACAACTAAATTATTCCAACTCTTGCATTTCAATGAAAGAAATTCAAAATGAACTTTGAAAAATCAAGAGAATATATCTGTGACAAGGTAAAGTACAACAAAACGCTACTGAAATATTCCAACTCTTGCATTTCAACGAAATCAATTTAATATCAACTCTGAAAAATCAAGAGAATATAACTGCGATAAGCTAAGCAACGAAAAAGCGCAACTGAAATATTCCAACTCTTGCACAGCAACAAAATAAATTTCAAAATAGATTTGAAAAATCAAGAGAATGTAAATGGACAAGTTATACTACTGCAAGATTCTCCTGAAATATCCCAACTCCTGCAGTTGAATGAAATAAATTCAAAATGAAGTTTAAAAAATCTGATATAGTAGACGTTCAAAATGAACGTAAAAGTCAAGTACATGTAACTGTCATATGGTACACCACGACAAAACACTACTGAAATATTCCAACTGTTGCATTTCAAGGAATGAAATTCAAAATGAACTTTGATAAATCAAGAAAATGTAACTGTGATAAGGTAAACCATAACAAAACACTGCTTAAATATTACAGTTCTTTCATTTCAACTAATGAAATCCAAAAATGAAATTTGAAAAATCAAAAGAATTTAACTGTGACAAGGTAAAACGTGACAAAACACTAGTGAAATATTCCAACTCTTGCTTTTCAAGAAAAGAAATACAAAACGAACTTTTAAAAATCATGAAAATATAACAGCGACAAGGTAAACTCTGACAAAACACTACTGGTATATTCAAACTCTTGCAATTCAACGAAAGAAATCCAAAATGAACTTTGAAAAATGAAGAAAATGTAACTGTGACAAGGTAAACCAAGATAAAACACTATTGAAATGTTCCAACTCTTCTATTTCATTAAAGAAATTCAAAATTAGCTTTGAAAAATCAAGAGAATGTAACTTTGATAAGACAAAGCACGACAAAACACTACTGAAATATTCCAACTCTTGCATTTCAAAAAAGAAATTCAATATGAACTTTGAAAAATCAAGAGAATGTAAAAATCCAAAATGAATTTTGAAAAATCAAGAGGATGTAACTGTGACAAGTTAAACCAAGACATAACACTACTGAAATATTCCAACTCTTGCATTTCAATGAAAGAAATTCAAAATGAACTTTGAAAAATCAAGAGAATGTAATTCTGACGAGGTAAACCACGACAAAACACTACTGAAATAATCCAATTCTTGCATTTCAATGAAAGAAATTCAAAATGAACTTTGAAAAATCAAGAGAATGTAACTGGGACAAGGTAAACCATAACAAAACACTACTGAAATATTCCAACTCTTGCATTTCAATGAAAGAAATCCAAAAATGAACTTTAAAAAATCAAGAGAATGTAACTGTGACAAGGTAAACCACAACAAAATACGGCTGAAATATTCCAAGTCTTGCATTTCAAGGAAATAAATCCAAACTGAACTTTGAAAAATCAAGTGAATGTACCTGTGACAAGGTAAACCACGGCAAAACGCTACTGGAATATTCCAATTCGTGCATTTCAAATAAAAAAATTCAAAATGAACGGTGAAAAATCAATAGAATGTAACTGTGACAAGGTTAATCACGATAAATCACTAATGAAATATTCCAAATCTTGAATTTCACGAAAGAAATCGAAAATGTACTTTGATAAATCAAGAGAATGTAACTGTGACAAGGTAAACCACGACAAAACTACTGAAATATTCCAATTCTTGCATTTCACGAAAGAAACTCAAAATGAACTTTGAAAAATCAAGAGAATGTAAAAATCCAAAATGAACTTTGAAAAATCAAGAGAATGTAACTGTGACAAGTTAAAGCACAACAACAAACTACAAAAATATTCCAACTCTTGTATTTCAAGGAAATAAATCCAAAATGAACTTTGAAAAATCAAGAGAATGTAACTGTGACAAGGTAAACCATAACAAAACACTACTGAAATATTCCAACTCTTGTATTTCAACGAAAGAAATCCAAAAATGAACTTTTGAAAAATCAAGAGAATGTAACTGTGACAAGGTAAACCACGACAAAACACTACTGAAATATTCCAACTCTTGCATTTCAAGGAAGGAAATCCAAAATTAACTTTGAAAAATCAAGAGAATGTAACTGTGACTAGGTAAACCATGACAAAACACTACAGAAATATTTTAACTCTTGAATTTCAAGAAAAAAATTCAAAATTAAATTTGAAAAATCAAGAGCATGTAACAGTGTAATGGTAAACCACGATAAAACACAACTCAAATACCTCAACACTTACATTACAACTATAGAAAATACAATTGAAAATCTTAAAATCAATAGAATTTAACTATGACTATGTAAACTACGACAATACAATATTGAAATGATACAACTCTTGCATTTTACTAAATGAAATCAAAATGAACTTTGAAATATCAAGAGAATGTAACAGTAAAAAGGTAAAGCATGATAAAACACAACTGAAATATTCAAACTCTTTCATTTCAACGAAATAAATTCAAAATGAAATTTGAAAAATCAAAATAATGTAAAAATCCAAAATTAACTTTGAAAAATCCAAAGAATGTAACTATGAAAAGGTAAACCACGACAAAACACTACTGAAATATTCCAACTCTTCCATTTCAAGGAAAGAAATCCAAAATGAACTTTGATAAATCAAGAGAATGTAACTGTGAAAAGATAAACCATGACAGCAAACACTACTGAAATGTTCCAACTCTTGCATTTCTACGAAAGAAATCCAAAATGAACTTTGAAAAATCAATAGAATGTAAGTCTGACAAGGTTAACCATGACAAAACACTAGTGAACTATTCCAACTCTTGCATTTCTACGAATGAAATCCAAAATGAACTTTGAAAAATCCAGAGAATGTAAATGCGACAAGGTAAAACACGAGAAATAACTACTGAAATATTCCAACTCTTGCATTTCAAGGAAAGAAATCCAAAATGAACTTTGAAAAATCAAGAGAATGTAACTGTGACATGGTAAACCACGACAAAACACTACTGAAATATTCCAGCTCTTGCATTTCATGAATGAACTTCAAGAATAACATTCAAAAATCAAGCGAATGTAACTGTGACATGGTAAACCACGACAAAATAAAACTTAAATATTCCAGTTCTTGAATTTCACGAAATGAATTCAAAATGAACTGTGAAAAATCATGTGAATGTAAAAATCCAAAATGAACTTTGAAAAATCAAGAGGATTAAACTGCGTGATGTAAAACCAAAACAATGGACTACTGATATATTCTGACTTTGGTATTTCAGTGAAATAAATCCAAAATGATCTTTTAAACATAAATAGAATGTGACTGTGACAAGGTAAAACCTAACAAACCACTACTGAAATATTCCAGCTCTTGCATTTAAAAGAGAGAAATCCAAAAATTAACTTTGAAAAATCAATAAAATGTAACTGTGACAAGGTAAACCACGATAAAACACTATTGAAATATTCCAACTCTTGCATTTCACGAAAGAAATTCAAAATAAACTTTGAAAAATCAAGAGAATGTAACTGTGACAAGGTAAACCACGATAAATCACTAATTAAATATTCCAACTGTTGCATTTCACGAAAGAAAATCAAAATGAACTTAGAAAAATCAAGAGAATGTAACTGTGACATGGTAAAGCACGACAAAAAACTACTGAAATATTCCAACTCTTGCGTTTCACGAATAAAATTCAAAATGAACTTTGAAAAATCAAGAGAATGTAAAAATCCAAAATGAACTTTGACAAGGTAAACCATAACAAAACACTACTGAAATATTCCAACTCTTGCATTTCAACGAAAGTAAACCACGATAAAACACTATTGAAATATTGCAACTCTTGCATTTCATGAAAGAAATTCAAAATGAACTTTGAAAAATCAAGAGAATGTAACTGTGTCAAGGTACAGCACGAAAAAACACTACTGAAATATTCCAACTCTTGCGTTTCACGAAACAAATTCAAAATGAACTTTGAAAAATCAAGAGAATATAAAACTTCAAAATGAACTTTGAAAAATCAAGAAAACTTAACTGTGACAAGGTAAACCATGGCAAAACACTACTGAAATATTCCAACTCTTTCATTTTAATGAAAAAAATCCAAAATGAACTTTGAAAAAACAAGAGAATGTAACTGTGACAAGGTAAACCATAACAAAACACTACTGAAATATTCCAACTCTTGAATTTCAACGAAAGAAATCCAAAAATGAACTTTTGAAAGATCAAGAGAATGTAACTGTGACAAGGTAAACCACGACAAAACACCTCTGAAATATTCCGATTCTTGCATTTCAACGCAAGAAATCCAAAATTAAATTCTAAAAATAACGTGAAATTAAATGTGAGATGGTAGACCACGACATCACACTACTGAAACTGTTTAAATCGTGCTTTTTACGGGAAAAATTCAAAATGAACTTGGAAAGATCGAGGGCATGTAACTGTGACTAGTTAAACCACGACAACAAACTACTGAAATATACCAATTTTTGAATTTCACGGAAGAATTTCAAAATGAACTTTGAAAAATCAAGAGAATGTAACTATGACATGGTAAACCACGACAAAACACTACTGAAATATTCCAACTCTTGCTTTTCACGGAAGAAATTGAAAATGAACTTTGAAAAACAAAGAGCATGTAACTTTGACAAGGTAAAGCACAACAAAACTCTACTGAAATATTCCAACTCTTCCATTTCAACGAAAGAAATCCAAAATGAACTTTGAAAAATCAAGAGAATGTAACAGTGACAAGGTAAGGCACAACAAGACACTACTGAAATATTCCAACTCTTGTATTTCAATGAAAAAAATTCAAAATGAAGTTTAAAAAATTAAGAGAATGTAACTTTGACAAGAAAAAGCACGAAAAAACACTATTGAAATATTCCAGCTCTTGCATTTCAACGAAAGAAATTCAAAATTAACTTTGAAAAATCAAGAGAATGTAAAAATCCAAAATGAACTTTGAAAAATAAAGAGGATGTAACAGTGACAAGGTAAAGCACAACAAAACACTACTGAAAATATTCCAACTTTTTCGTTTCAACGAAAGAAATCCAAAATGAACTTTGAAAAATAAAGAGAATGTAAGTGTTAAAAGGTACACCACGAAAAAACACTACTGAATTTAAGTATGTTTCATCTCATTCGAAGACATGTAAAAAAAAAAGTTTAAAAAAATATATCATGTTAAAAAAAAAATAAAAAAAAATGGGGAGGGGGGGCCAAAAAGTTGGAGGGAGGGGGTGCCCTTCGAGTTTGGGGATAGGGGACCTATGGAGGGCTGATGTCTCTGCTGGTTAGGGTCATTGGTGCTTATGATCCTTGATGATTCGTACTCACATACACCTTACTACTTGATTTGCAAGGATTTCTATGGTTTGTTCTGAATTTCTTTATTAAAATTATTTTCTTGCCATCTACATCTCTCTTAGTATCAAATTTTTAGTATACTATAACGTTGGACCCTATTTTAAATTGACAACACTGTTCAAACACAACTTATGTATTATACAGAATACATCGAAGAAGTAAAGCTAGGTCAACTCACAATGTCATTCTATCATCATTAAATATTTTCATAGATTGATGTTGTCTCAAATTTATAACAAATTGCCTGAGTTAACAACTCCGAGGGGTTACCTTAACTGATAATTAGTTTAACCCTTTTTTTCTTTTCTTTTTTCTTCCACCTTCATACAATCCAATTTGCAAATCCCTTACCCCTTTTTTGCAAATGTCAATCAAACTACTCTGATTGTAGCATCCAATTGTTTAATAACAAACTACTCTCGAGTTACAGTGCAATTCGCAAATCCCTTACCCCTTTTTGCAATTGTCAACCAAAGAATTCTGATTGTAGCATCCAATTTTAACTTGTGTGGGGAATCCCCGCTCACTTTTTTTTGCAATGTTTAGGAACCGGAGGGGAATCCCCGCTCGTTTGGAAAGGTACCAACGGGACATAAGCAAATAGCACGTAGTTTCATAACGTGTTTAATCACGTGTAGAGGTCCCATAGAATAACATAGGAAGGAACATAGAGCCTTAGAATAGCAAGGGAGGGAACATAAACCCTTAGAATAGCATAGCAGGGAACATAAGCCCTTAGAATAGCATGGGAGGGAACATAAACCCTTAGAATACCATAGGAAGGAACATAAAGTATGCAAATCCATAGGTACATGCTCTGGAAAGACGCCATAATCCACCCAAATCCATAGGTATATTCTCTGGAAATGTTTTTCCTATACGTCTATGCAAATAGCATGGTAATTCGTATCCGTCTACGCAAAATAGTACCTAGCACTCTACTCACATTGTTCGAAATACATATTGTTATCAGTAAAGAGCACAAGGCGCTCTGGCATTTAGAGGGATTAGGAGGCATTAGCTCCATGAGTCTTAGGTGATGTGAAAAAATTTTCGGACCCATTCACGGGCGAAGAAGTTTTTTTTTGTCCATCAACGTTTCCTTTGTCCAATAGCTTATGGATATGAGTTTCGAGTTTTCAAGAAAAACTGTTGGTCCTTTTTCGGACGAACAAAAAGGAGATGAAATGTTTTTGTACCCTTATCCCTTTCCCCAAAAATAGTTTTCTGAGTTCCCTTACTCCGAAAATTATCCCTTAAAGCTTTAAATTGATCCCCTAGTCGTTCCCGGGATGTCATTAATAACCTAGATAATTAAATTTAGTTTTAATAACCAAATTGCCACCTTTTGTCCCACCAAAAACTTTTGGTTGGGTCGGAAACATACAGTTCCCCCCCTTCACATCTCTTCCCTCTAAAAACAGAACACGAAGACCACACCACCAACACCCCCTCCCCCAACACTATGAAATTTTCAGCTCAATCTTTATCTGTTGTTCTCGAGATATAACATATATGCCAAATTGATCACCTGCATGCATAGTTTCTTTCATTTTACCTCTACTCCTACCTCAGTCAGCATTTAAGGTCTACTTGCCCCTTCCCCTAACAATCCGTCAGAATTTTAACAGAATTATCTATGGTATTCATGAAGTAATGCAGATCACCATTTTCATAACCTGGATACACTTGTTGGTGTCTTCACCGGACATCGATTCTATT
Organism: Artemia sp. Qi Xiang Cuo; assembly: GCF_049724085.1. Lineage (NCBI taxonomy): Eukaryota > Metazoa > Arthropoda > Branchiopoda > Anostraca > Artemiidae > Artemia > Artemia sp. Qi Xiang Cuo. Next base: position 27,673,559 of record NC_142802.1, on the reverse strand, counting down.
TCAACAGGTACACCAAGTGGCTATTTTTTTAACAGATTGGAGACCAATTCTTAGGTCCTGTGCCTCCACCCCCTCCTCAAATCACGATTTGAGGTCCAATTGTCCCTCCCCAACATTGCATGAAAATTGTAGCTTTGTCCCTAAAGGCATTCCAAGGATACTGTATATATATACTGTTTTGATCATCTGGCAACACACAGTATCTCCCTCCCCCCCCAAATTTTTTTACACCTTCATCTCTTGTTTTTTTCTTTTTTCACTCTTTATTTAAATTAAATTCATCAAATTGGTGAATTATTGGCGCCCTTGTGAGTTATTTGGTGAATTATTGGCGCCCGCTGAATCCTTAGATTCAGCGTATCAGAAAACCCTACTTTAGAGGTTTCCAGCTCCTATCTGCAAAAATGTGGAATTTTGTATTTTTTGCCAGAAGAAAGATCACGGATATGTGTTTATTTGTTGTTGTTTTTTGTTTTGTTTTCAGGGGTAATCGTATCAATACAATGGTCCTAGAATATCGCAAGAGGGCTGATTCGAACGGAAATTAAAAGTTCTAATGCCCTTTTTAAGTGACCAAAAAAATTGGAGGGTAACTAGGCCCCCTACCATGCTCATTTTTTCCCAAAGTCACCCGATCAAAATTTTGATATAGCGGTCTTGTTCAACATAGTCGAAAATATAATAAATATATCTTTGAGGATGACTTAATCCCACACAGTCCCCGGGGGAATGGCTGCAAGTTATGAACTTTGCCCATGGTTTATATATAGAATTGTTTATTGGGAAATATACAGACGTTGGGGGGGGGGGGGTCGGAGGAGGGGGTTACGTTTGATGATCTTTCCATGGAGGATGTTTTGATGGGGGAAGGAACATTTCTATGAAGGGGGTGCCGGATTTCAGCAATATTTAAAAAACGATCAGAAATTAAATAAAAAACAATAAGTTTTTTCAGCTGAAAGTAATGAGCAACATTAAAACTTAAAACGAACAGAAATTATTAGATATATGAGGGGGTTTGTCCCCTAGTCAATACCTCACTCTTTACGCTAAAGTTTTTTTTAAGTACTTTCAAAAAAGCTATCTATTCTATTTAAACTGTCTTTGTGATTCAGGGGTCATTCTTAAAGAATTGGAACAAAATCCGAACTTTAGTGTAAAGAGCGAGGTATTAAATAGGGGGAGAACCCCCCTCATATACGTAATAATTTCTGTTCGTTTTAAGTTTTAATGTTGCTCCTTACTTTCAGTTGAAAAAAATTGTTTTTTTTTATTTAATCTTTACTGAGACAATGATATTAAGTTGACGATGATTAATGCAGCAGTATCTAAGCGGGTGTTATAGATCAGTATGTATTAGCAGAATCAAAATGGCACTTGAACAGAATGAAAAAATTAGCCAAGGAATATTGCTATAGACTACATTATGGAGGGGCTTCGTTTGGGAGACGAATTAAAAAGAAAAAAAAAGTGAATTGTATGAAAGCATAATTTGTGGGGGAATCTTAAGACGCTGTGATCCTGGTCTTGATCCCGCCCCTTCCTCGGCATGTGCCTAGTATCTGAGAATCGGTTTTCCAGGTATGGATTTCTAACATGCTAAGAAACTAATTTTCGGATCGTAAGGTTTTCAGGGAGGTGTGGTTCTTTAGAGCATGCATTGGAGGTTTACACCCCTTCCTCGATGTGCAGGTATCATCATACTATTCAAAAGCCAGCGTGACAACAAGCAAGCTATTTAACTAATTAGATAAATAGTCTGACTTAATGGGCACAGTGGTTCTATGCCTAATTATTTATCTGCCCTAGTCTTATCACACTGAAGATATACACACTTGACAACAGCTTTCAATCTAAGGCACACGTACTGTGATGTAACGTTATATTTTGATAGCATGACTATAAAAAAAGGTCCTATCCCCTCTTTCCTTCACTTTGTCGATCCCGATTGCCCTTTACCTTTGTGTGTATATTTATAAGAAAACAAAAAACACAAGGAAATGTCCGTTTTCGCAAAAAAAAAAATAGCCTATATATGTAATTTTAACAGTGATGGGAAGGACTAATAACCAGAGGATTTCTTAAGCTCGTTTCAAGTGTTAACTATGATTATAGCATTCTAATCCACTATCCACTGTCCATCATAAAAAAGGGGGAGATTTGTATCATGTTCGGAATTTCTAGGCTTAATTGTAGGATTTACTTCAAAAATCATACAATCGGAGACAATTTGTTTTAATATCTCTACGGAGGTCACTCGCATTCGCCAAATTTTTCAAAGATTCGGACAAATTATTACAGCAAGTCAATAACTATAGATAGATAGATAGATAGATAGATATTTATTGCAACAAAAGCCTTTTCGGGCCATGGTAAAATAACAAAACAAAAGTATTAATAAAAAAAAAAACACACATTAAATTACTCACAATTCATCAAAAAAGTTTCTCTATGTGCCATACCCACTCTTGCAAATTTACCCAACCTTCTAAAATCATCAAAATTTCTACTTTTTAAAATGTTTTCAAGCCAATCCACCCCTCCAAAATCTGTTGAAAACACTTCCCTCCTCAAATTTCTTAACTCCTGGCATGTACCCATACAATGGATGAGATCTTCCTCCTCTCCACACATAGGACACTGGTAAAAACCATTTTTAATCCTATAATTCCCAATATATTTCCTCCTTTCTCCAATACCCAAAAAATTACCACGAACCGAAATTACCCATCTTAAATCCTCACTACTCATCCCCGCTTTAAAGTAAACTTCCTCCCCCCAAACCTCCTTTGCCAGCCCATACAGCCCCAGGGACGCCGAGGATGATTTCTGATTCTGCCTCCTTTGAATCTCCTGCTCTATTAGTCTATCCTTTACTTTTTTCGCAACTAGCCCCACTTCCACCCCTAGGGCCGGCCCCTCATTCCAATACTCACTAAAACCACATCTATCAATAGTCTCTTTAACCCGGTTTGGCCAAGAACTTTTCCTGCCATCTACTAGCATCTCCTCATATGCATTCTTTACGAGCCTCCTACTAGGCAGATTTATAATCCTTTCCCAATAATTTACTATCCGCACTAACCTTCCCACCCTTAATGATAACAAACCTAAATCACCTTTTAATACTACATGATTAAACTTATCACTAACCCCCATTAACCGCTTAAAATACATCAACTGTAACCGGTCTACATTATCCGCCTTCTCCATATCCCACACCTCTGCTGCAAAAGACATTACGGAAGCTAGCTTAGTCTGGAATATCCTTTTCTGAAGCCTAAGGTCTGTCAGGCCTACTTTCAAAACACTACTCTTTAAAACTAGCCATATAGCCCTAAGACCTTTACTAGCTACATAATCAATTTGCCCTTTCCACCTACCATTTGAAGTAAACTTGCATCCCAAATAAACAAAATCTTCAACTACTTTAAGCACTTCTTCTCCTACACTAAACCTTTTCTCTATATTTCCATGTTGTCGAAATACCATAACTACTGACTTTGTGACATTTAGGACCAAACGCTTCTCATCTAGGTGTGAGAACACCATTCCTAGCAGTTTTTGAAGGTCAGGCCCATCTATAGCCACCAATACTATATCATCCGCAAATATCAGAGCGAACACCTGCATTGCAGACAGATTTAGAGTTGGGGCTCCCTGCCCTACCATATAATCTTCTATATCATTGAGGTACAGAGAAACAATCTAGGTGAAATTTTACAACCTTTTCTAATCCCTAACCTACTGACAGGTGCCCTAGAGTAAAACTTTCCTACCTTAAATGCCATTCTATTAACTAAATACATTTTAACAACCAATCCTACAAAACATCTAAACAGCCCTAACTATATAAGTCGTTCTATTAACAGATCTCGTGAAACTTCATTGAACACACCTTGCAGGTCCAAAAAAGCTGCGTATAGCCTACCATCCCTTTTCCTCATATACTTCCTAATAAGCCCATACAAAATAAATATCTGATCTACCCCACTATAATCCTCTCGAAACCCTGCCTGTATTCCTATTAACTTATTTGATTCTTTAAGCCAACTATCTAATCTAGCCATTAACACTTTATAAAATAATTTACTAAGGCTATTTCCTAAATGAATCCCTCTGTAATTCTTATGCAATGCTCGGTCTCCCTTTTTAAAAAGTGGTAAAACTGTTGAAATATTCCACTGTTGGGGCCAGACCAACTTGCTAAGGACACTTGAAAATAACGTTGATAACAAAGGCAACAAATATACCCTAGACCACTTCCAGAGCCTTGTTGGGATGCCATCAACTCCTGGTGCTGAGGTCCCTCTCATCTTCTTTAGCGAATTCCATATTTCCTCACCTGTGAAAGGCTGCAGTAGTTTGTAATCTTTTTCCTTTATAGGGAAATTCGCAAGGTTTTCGCCAACCACCCACCGACTCAGGCTATTTGTTTCCTCTCTTTCTGTCATCTTGCCTTCGAATAACTTTGGCCAAATTTCCGCCGGTGGGATACTCGTCTTGTCAGAAGCGTTTGTAACTGATTTTTTTATTATTTTCCAAAACTCATTCTTGTTACTATCCCTAAGTTCCCTTTTCATTCTCTCTGCTTCCTCCTCTTGGAATTTATACTTCTTCACTTTAACAGTTGCTTATACTCTTTTTTCGGCTTTTATACATATTATAAAGATATTACCACTCCTCGTATGAAAAGTGTCTTAGCAGCTCCAATGTTTGCACCAACTCTTATCTTTTTTCTGCACATTCACCATTAAATAACAGATTTAACATCACTAACTGTTTCTGAGCTGTTGTAACCCCTACTTCATACGAACTCTCAACTAATCCATTTCATGACTCTTCTATTTTTCCTTCATTTGCCAATATTTCTCCCTTCTCTAGTCCTGCCTGAAATTCATCTCCTAAAAGCTTAACCTTAACCTTCTCTTCTTCCTGTGATTCTAGCCTCAATGGATCTCTAACTTCTAATCCTTCTTCTAATACCTTGCTCCTAAAACCCCCCAATGACCTTTTTAATGCCCTCTTTTTTAACACATTCAAAGACAACATAATCGGCAGGTGATCAGAACCCAAAACCGGGACCACCCCTAAACAAGCACAATCCGGCCAAATAGACTTATTTACAACAATATAATCTACTACACTTGGATACTTCCCAAAAAATCAAGTAAACTCTCCCCGCTCTTTATCCTCCCCGATCCTCCCGTTAACTATAATTAAATTTTCCTTACCACAGATTTCCAAAAGTTTACTTCCACACCTATTTTTTCGGCGATGGTCCTTACTAGTCCTTGGAGGGATCTCATCCATTTCTTCATCACCCATTCCATCACGACGAGATTCCGAGTGGGTATGGTTCTCAAATTGGCAAGACCATGGCTCTTGCAACTCCCCAGTGTATGCATTAAAATCTCCTAAAAGAATAAAGCCATCGGCAGGAAACTTTGTCAAAAAAATATGCAACTCTTTTTGAAATATCTCCCATGTATCCTCATCTGAAAAAGAACTACTTTCTGGAGGGATATACACAGATCAAAACACTTGACTTCTTTTCCCCCGTGAAATTCTTACCCAAACTAAGTTACAAGACACACTTTTTAGCCGGATCACATCATTAGATGACAAAAAAACATCTGAAACAAACAACGATACACCTCCATAATAACGACCATTTCTCGACATTTTACGATTTGCACTAAAACAACTATAATTCTTAACTATAATATTTTCTCCAGACCATGTTTCTGCAAAAGAAATAACTTGAGGACTACAAGCTTCAACCAGGTCCTTAAACTTATTTTGCGTGAACTCTTGTATTTTCCAATGTGACACATTAATTAGAGAATTTTCACCATTGTCAAAATTTCCCTATATCGCCTCATTTCCCATCGTCGGTTCTTGCTGTCTTGGGCGGGAAAGTTTTTTTGGTACTATCGCCGTCATAGCGTCATCATCACCCGAGTTTACTCTGACACTATACTCTGCGGGTCTTGGGCTGTTTACCCTTATTGGTTTGTTGTTATCAGGACTAATAATTTCCGCATTCGAGCGTTTCGCGGGATTACGCTGCTTTAGTGCTGGGATAGCTTGCGATCCCCCTGTAGCTGGGGTTTCTGTTAAAGACATCACCAAATTACGATCTTCGTCCCCCATTTCAGAGGTCGCAGAACTAAAAGATACAACCGTTGCCGAAGATTCAGATCTAGTCCTAGCATTAGACGGATATGCCAAGCTACCGTCGTCAGGGGGCATGTTGCTATAGATTTCCCGACCGACCATGCCCGTAACGGGCGGTGGCGCCGAGTGTGCACTATTCTGGGGGGGGGAGGGGGTTCAGCTTGGTTTCTACTAGGAGGTTTTACACTGTCATGAGCGGTGTTACGTTTTTGTTCTTCAACAAGGCCGCTTGTGTAATTATACATGAAAACCTGGTTACCGATGAACAACTTAAGTCCTCGTAATTTCACATCAACAAAACCCTCAGTCTTTGCATCTTCTAAAATCTCTTTCAGTTTTTTTTTGGCAATCAACTCACGTTCCGTGTAATCAGGACTAATTGATAATCCCAACCTTTGCAAAAGAAAACCTGATTTTAATACATAGTCCCGCCCTGCAACACTTGCACATTTGATCACTACAGGACGGACGCTCATTGAACTTTTAAGTCTGAAAGCGTCACGCACATAAAAAAGACGGAGATTTAAATTCGGAATTCCCGCATTCAAAGCACTGACAACATCTTCCAGAAGTGAGCGCCCCCTCTGCTGCGGCGAAAAGTTATAAAGCACTATGTTTCCTCGCTTCATGTCAGTTTCTAAATACTGAATTTTTCTCAGTGCTAATCCAACTTCGTCCCGTACATTTGACACATCTCTGCGAACCGACTGCGATTCTCTTTGAATATTCTGGACTAACGACGCAACATTTTCAAATTTATTTCCCAACTCAGCCACATCCGACGTCATTGAATTGACCTGCCTTGACATCGGGTCAATAATATCCAACTTCAAATTAATTGCTTGAATTTGCGTTAATAATGCATTAATATTATCTTCCATTTTAAATCAGAAATGAAGATCAAAAATGAAAAAGACTTATCTTTATGTGAGGGCTGTGCCCCACGGGTGCTTCCGTAACCGGCCAAACTTGCAAGGCACAACCCAGCCTAAATTTTGCTCGGCTATAAAAACAGCATTTAACGAACGAATCCTAAAATCGTAATTCCACTTTCAGTCCAAAATTCAATTACCACTGGCAAAAGCTTTTGCAAGCAATACAAGAATTTCACTTTAGATGCTATTTGTTCGATTGAAATTTAATCCTATTAGCTAGATGTTGACACCTTGAAAACTAGTTCAGTACTATCTATCTATCTATAATCATCCTATTTTAACCGGAAATTTCATCGGATTTGGTATGCAACCCCATAGAAAGTTATCTGTTAATAGTTTCCTTCGTAATTTCGTATCATGGTCTGAAATAAAGGTACTTGTCTAGAATAACATAACACGCGAGAAAGACTGCATCGAATTCCAAAGTTGATACAGGAAAAACAGGTTTTCTCTGCCTTGTGAGGTATTGATCACTTTGTGAGAAGTGTTTAAACTTAAGTTTTTGAGGTTGAAGGGGCAAAAAAAGGTACCTAGGTTAGGTTACGTATTAAATATATGCTATGCCATACCCCCATCCCCCACCCTTTAATGTGCAAATATATAGCCCAAATTTGTTTCTAAACTATTATATTTTCATCCTATTTTGTTTTATTTCATTAGCATTAACGAAACTTAACTTCTCACGTGTTTATCTGATTCTAGGCAAGTACCGAAATAAATTCGCTCCTTGTAGATCAGTTCCTTTTTTCCGTGTGTTGAATAAATATTTGATGGTCCATTTGTAAGTTGGATAGTCAGGTGCAGGGGTGTCGTTTCGGGGGGGGGGGTTCAGTTGCCCTGCCAATAATTTGGAGAAAAATGTTACATAGCCCTTACCCCTTGACTATCAGGATATGGAGCACTCCTGTCCCCTCCCCAAAAAAATGCTAGAGCTACGCCCCTGGCCAGGTGGGAGGGGATTCCTTTCCACTATATCTCATGTTATGGCTACTAAGTGTTAAGAAACCAATTAACCTTGCAAAGACAAAACTGAAGTAATGACGTTTAAAATATTGATACAATCCTTAAATCTCATGAATTATTTGTATCACAAACATCTGTCTGAATTTACGGCGACTGCTTACTTTATCATCTCTTCTGAATAATTATCATCTCTTCTAACTTCGTTACATTCAGAGAATTTAAATTTACTGGATTATCAGAGTTACTTCCAGCTTAACTGCGTCCTAGTCCCCACCCTAATGCCTGTATATCACCCCAGACTAAATACAGAAGCCGTCGTAACCAAGTGGTTTGCACGCTGAATTTTCAATCCTATAAGTAGAGTAAGAGGTTCCATTTCTAGACCTTTATGTTCCATCCTGTGTTATTTGCGGCCTTTACGTTCCCTGGCACCTTTCCATGGCAGATTACCAGACTGATTATTGCTATTGTTGTCAATTGAATATGGAATTGTACAAAACCTACCAGACAAGTTTCCGGGCCAAGCAGACATGTTTCTGGGCCAAGCAGACAAGTTTCTGGGTCAACTATAAGTTTCTGGGCCTTTACATTCCATGGCACCTTTCCAGAGCACGTACCTATGGATTTGGGGCCTTTACGTTCCTTCCTGTGCTATAGAAAACCGGTGAGTCTTGTTTAGCTGCCAATATATATCAATTATTTTTTTTTGTATATATCAAGTTTCAGATTAGAATTTTTTACCGTTTGAATAGTTCATTCATTCTAGCAGTATCAAATATTTTTGCCAAAATTTACAATGATAGAGATATGGAATATTCTAAGCGACTTCTGGTGAGTAAAATTTTCTCATTATTATAATGAAAAGAAATCTATTTTTTTGTCTCGTCATTAAGTTAAGGAAGAATTTCCTTACTTACGCTTTTTTTTCACTGTGCTGTTAGCTCTTTTAAATATTAAACAGTCCATGTATTTCAATTTTAGTAAATATTCAAAAAAGAGGGGTAGAATAGATATCTCTTTTGAAAATGCTAAAAAAAAAAAAAACTTAAGCGTATAGGGGTGAGATATAGGCTAGAGGACGAACCCTTTATATACTCAATAATTTTTAGTTTAGGCTATGTCCAGGGAGTCTTTTTCTTCCTTTTTTCGGTGATTTTAAGTATTTCGTAATTTAGGTATATAAGTTTTAAAATCTTTGCATATAAAAAAAAATATGTAATTGTCAACTTTTTGTGTTTGATACTATGGAATTGAAGATCCAATGCCCTCCGTTAATATTCTGTCTCTTTTGAAAATGCTAAAAAAAAAAAATTAAGCGTATAGGGCGATATATAGGTTAGAGGACGAATCATTTATATACTCAAAAGTTTTTAGTTTATGCTATATCCAGGAATCTTTTTCTTCCTTTTTCTGTGATGTTAAGTATTTCGTAATTTATTTATATAAGTTTTAAAAGCTTTGCATAAAAAAAAAAAAAAATCGTTTTACTAGTAAATTCAAATTTCAGGGGGACTTAGCCCCCCTCCATCCAACAATACAAAATCTTAAAATATAATGAATATATTCGATAGAAAACGCAAAGTATGCTTTTTTTCCATTTAAATGAAATCTCTCCTCCCCTCTCCTTTGGTTACGATTGTAAATGTCTTGAAACAGTTCTTTTCATTCAAAAAAAATGTCATTTACCCATCGTGTTTTTAAAATGAGCTTTCTTTATCAGCTTAAATAGAACCACATTTACATTTACTGTGGGTAAAATGTCATTTACCCATCGTGTTTTTAAAATGAGCTTTCTTTATCAGCTGAAATAGAATAGGGGGGATGTTTTTGAAATCCCCCTTCCCTCGAAATTCAAAATTTTCCAAAATTTTACCTTTAAATCTTTTCTTTTTAAATATTCCATTACTAAATTTTTCTTCTTTTTTAAGAATTTCGAGGCGGATTCATGCAATTAACCTCCCTCCGAAAAGACCAAGATGGGATGATATCACATCGATGCAAGCTGCAAGACCATCAGTCATCAGATATGCTAGTTCCAATACAAGTTCGATGGACCAGCCAGGAGCCT
>NC_142802.1:27401940-27436310 GCF_049724085.1 Artemia sp. Qi Xiang Cuo | reverse complement strand
CGTACGTAGGCTAACCTAGCCTAACCTAACTTAACCTAACCTAACTTAATCTAACCTAACTCTCACCTAACCTAAGCTAACCTAAGTTTTTGCCTGTCTCTCACCTAACCTAAGCTAACCTAAGTGAAGCCTACGTGGCCGGCCACTTAACCGAACCTAACCTAACCTGCTAACCCTAGTTAGGTAACCTAACCTAACCTGGGTTAGGTTAAGACCACTTAACCTAACCTAACCTATCCTGGGGGTGTATACCCCGACCGTGCCGCTTTTCTCAAGGTCATTGCTTTTGACTGACAACACTGACATCAAAACTTAAACGGTCAGAAATAGAGGCATTTTCCATAGATTTGGAATAAGAAAAAAATTGTTAAGTGTGGGACTCAAGCCCACGACCTCATATGGGGACCAGATCTTAAGTCTAGTGCCTTAACCACTCGGCGAACCTGAATTGTGAACAATTTTTTATCATAGTCAAATTGTATTTCAGTTTCATTGGTAAAGTTTATAATTGAGCTAACTATTTTCACTTCTTTAAGAAAATTCAGAGCCTCGTATAAATTAACATGAAAAATCAAATAAAGATCTGTCAACTATGCATATTTTATTCAAAAAATCTAACACAGTGCAGGAGGGGTGCATTCCTGTCGACTTTTCGCGGATGTTTCCCCATTTTTCGATAATCAGGCAATTTTCTCAAGCTCTTTTCGCAAGGTCATAGCTTTTGACTGACAACACTAACATCAAAACTTAAACGGTCAGAAATATAGGCTGTTTCCAAAGATTTAGAATAAGAAAAAAATTGTCAAGTGTGGGACTCGAACCCACGACCCCATATGGGGACCAGATCCTAAGTCTAGCGCCTTAACCACTCGGCCAACCTGACTTGTAAACAATTCCTGATCATATTCATATTGTAATTCAGTTTCATTGGTAGAGTTCAGAATTAAGCTAACTTTTTTCTCTTCTTTAAGAATATTCAGAGGAGAATTTGAACATTTGCACTTTTCTAGTTTTTTTTTATTTAATCTATTAAAGACCCTTACAATTTGGGTTCTTAATATATCCTTTTACATAATTTATTTAGTGAAATCACAAGACATGATTAAAGAAAAAAGTACATAAGAAAAAATTGCCAGGTGTGGGGTTCGAACCCACGACCCCGTATGGGGACCAGATCTTGAGTCTAGCGCCTTAACCACTCGGCCAACCTGACTTGTAAACAATTCCTGATCATATTCATATTGTAATTCAGTTTCTTTCTGTGTGTGTCGTCTCTTTGTGTTTGTTGTCCCTGTGTGTTTGTTATCTCTCTCTGTGTGTGTGTGCGCACGTAACCTTGTCTACTGTGAATTTCAACCATTCAGGCTGGTGGACTCAGACCCCTAGTCTGAGCTAGTGAATTTCCACCATTCAGTGTGTAAGTTTTTGTGTGCTTGTATGTTTTTGTGTGCATGTAAGTTTTTGTGTGCATATTTAAGTTTTTTTGTTTGTGTGTTTGTGTTTGTTTTTTTTTTTTTGTGATTGAGTTTTGTTTATATTTATTTTTTTTGTTTTTTTTTGTGTTTTTTTGTGTGTGTGTTTGTTTTTGTGTGTGTGTGTGTGTAAGTTTTCGTGTGTGTGTGTAAGTTTTGTTTGTGTTTGTGTGTTTTTGTGTTTTTTTTTTTTTTTGTGTTTTTTTTTTTTTGTGTGTGTGTTTGTTTTTTTGTGTGTGTAAGTTTTTGTGTGTGTGTTAGTTTTTGTGTGTGTGTGTGTGTTAGTTTTGGTGTGTGTGTGTAAGTGTGTGTTTGTATGTGTGTGTTTTTTTTTGTGTGTCTTTTTTTGTTAGTGTGTTTTTTCTTAAGTTTTTGTGTGTGTGTGTGTAATTTTGAGAGTGTGTGTTTAAGTTTGTGTTTGTGGGTGGGTGTGTAAGTTTTTTTGAGACTTTTATTTTTAGTGTTTAAGATTTTTAGTTTTTGTGTAATTGTTCGTGTGTGTGTGTATTTTTGTTTGAGTGCTATTAATATTTAGTGTTCATGTGTAAGTTTGTGTGTGTGTGTGTGTGTGTGTGTGTAAGTGTTTTTGTGTGTGTGTAATTTTTGTCGTGTGTGTGTATTTGTTCGTGTGTGTGTGTGTATTTGTTTGTGCGTGTGTGTGTAATAGTGTTCGCGTGTGTGTTAGTTTTTGTGTGTGTGTGTGTAAGTTTTTTGTGTTTCTTATATTTTTATTGTTTTATTTTTTATTGTTTGTTTTAGAGTTCGTGTGTGTGTGTAGTATATTGTTTGTGAATGAATTTGTTAGTGTGCTTGTGTAAGTTTTTGTGTGTGTGTGTGTTTATTTGTGTGTGTGTGTTATTTTTTGTGTGTGTGTTTATGTGTTTTCGTGTGATTGTAAGTTTTCGTGTGTGTGTGTGTGTAATTTTGGGTGTGTGTGTGTTAGTTTTTGTGAGTGTGTGTAAGTTTTTGTGTGTGTGTGTGTGTGTAAGTTTTTGTGTGTCTAATCTATTGTGTGTGGATATAAGTTTTTGTGTGTGTTTGTAAGTTTGTGTGTGTGTGTGTGTGTGTTTGTGTGTGTGTGTGTGTGTGTGTGTGAGTTTTTGTGTGTGTAAGTATTTTGTGTATGTGTGTGTGTGTAAGTTTTTGTGTGTGTGTAAGTTTTGAAGTGTGTGTGTGTATGTTTTCGTGTGTGTGTGTGTGTGTGTGTGTAAGTTTTGTGATAAGGTAAGTTTTGTGTGATTTTATGTTATAGATTGATATTTTTAGTTTTTGTGTGTGTGTGTAAGTTTGTGTGTGTGTGTGTATGTTATTTCGTGTGTGTGTATTTATTCTTTTGTGTGTTTGTGTGTTAGTTTTAGTTTTCATGTGTAAGTTTTTGTTTTTGTAAGTTTTGGCGTGTGTGTAAGTTTTCGTGTGTGTATGTGTATGTTTTGTGTGTGTGTGTGTGTGTATGTTTTTGTGCGTGTGTGTGTATGTGTTTTTGTGTGTTATTTTTTTAGTTTTTGTGTGTGTGTGTGTGTGTGTGTGTGTGTAATTTTTTTTGTGTTTAATTTTTGTCGTGTGTTTGTATTTTTTCGTGTGTGTGTTTTTTTAATTTTTGTGTGTGTGTGTGTGTGTGTGTGTGTGTGTTTAATTTTTTGTGTGAATTTAATTTTTTGTGTACATGTAAGTTTTCGTGTGTATGTGTAAGTTTTTGTGTGCTTCCCAAATCATAATTTTCTGAAAGGACACACCTATGAAAGGCTAAGAAATCTAGCTTAGAAAAGTCAAAAATAGCAAATTAATCATCCCAAATCATAGGTTTCAGTCAACACATACCTACGAATGGCTAAGAAATCCTGCTCAGAAAAGTCAAAAATATCAACCCACACACCCCCAAATCATAGGTTTCAGACATCACACACCTACGAAAGACTAAGAAATCCGGTTATGAAAAGTCAGAAATAGCAAATTACATATCCCAAATCATAGGTTTCAGACAACACTCACCTATGAACGGCTAAGAAACCGAGCTCAGAAAAGTCAAAAATAGCAAACTAGTCATCCCAAACGATCTGTTTCAGACAACAAACACCTATGAAAGTCTAAGAAATCCAGCTCAGAAATGTCAAAATTAGCAATCCACACATCCCAAATCATATGTTTCAGACACTAAACACCTATGAAAGGCTAAGAAATCAAGCTCAGAAAAGACCTAAATAGCAAACTACACATCCCAAATCATAGGTTTCAGACACCACACACCTATGAAAGACTAAGAAATCCGTTTATGAAAAGTTGGAAATAGCAAATTACACATCCCAAACTATTGGTTTCAGACATCATTCACCTACGAAATACTAGAAAACCTTAGCTCAGAAAAGCCTGAATTAGCAAACTACACATCCCAAATCATAATGTTCTGACAACACAAACCTATGAAAGGCTAAGAAACCTAGCTCAGAAAAGTCGAAAATAGCAAACTACACATCCCAAATCATAGGTTTCAGACACTACACACCTATGAAAGACTAAGAAATCCAACTCAGAAAAGCCCGAAATATTAATTTACATATTCCAAATCATAAGTTTCAGACGATATTCACCTACGAAATACTAAGAAACCTTATCTCAGAAAAGTCTGAAATATCCAACTACTCATCCCAAACTCGAATTTTCAGACAACAAACAACTATGAGTGACTAAGAATCCTAGCTCTTAAAAGTCCAAAAATCAAACTACACCTCCCAATTCATAATTTTATGAAAGGACACACATATGATAGGCTCAGAAATCTAGCTCAGAAAAGTCAAAAATAGCAAATTAAACATACCAAATCATAGGTTTCAGTCAACACACACCAATGAAAGACAAAGAAATCAAACTCAGAAAAGTCAAAAATAGCAACCCACGCATCCCAAATCATAGGTTTCAGACACCACACACCTCCGAAAGACTAAGAAATCCTGAACTCAAAAGACAGAAATTGCACAAAACAAATCCCAAAACATAGGTTTCAGACAACAAACACCTATGAAAGGCTAAGAAATCCAGCTCAGAAAAGTCAAAAATAGCAAACTAGACATCCCAAATCATAGGTTTCATAGAACACACGCCTATGAAAGGCTAAGAAATCCAGCTCAGAAAAGTCAAAAGTAGCAATCCACCCACCCCAAATCATAGGTTTCATACAACACACACCCATGAAAGACTAAGAAATCCAGCTCAGAAATGTCAAAAATAGCAAACTACCCACCCCAAATCATAGGTTTCATACAACACACACCCATGAAAGACTAAGAAATCCAGCTCAGAAATGTCAAAAATAGCAAACTACATACCCCAAATCATCGGTTTCAGTCAACACACACCAACGAAAGACTAAGAAAACTAGCTCAGAAAAGTCAAAAATAGCAAACTATTCATCCCAAACTATTGGTTTCAGTCAACATTCACCTAAGAAATACTAGAAAACCTTAGCTCAGAAAAGCCTGAAATAGCAAACTATACATCCCAAATCATTATTTTCTGACAACGCATACCTATGAAAGGCTAAGAAATCAAGCTCAGAAAAGTCGAAAATATCAAACTACAAATCCCAAATCATAGGTTTCAGACACCACACACCTATGAAAGACTAAGAAATCCACCTCAGAAAAGTCAAAAATAGCAAACTACATACCCCAAATCATCAGTTTCACTCAACACACACCAACGAAAGGCTAAGAAACCTAGCTCATAAAAGCCTGAAATAGCAAACTACTCATCCCAAACTATTGGTTTCAGACAACATTCACCTAGGAAATACTAGGAAACCTTAGCTCAGAAAAGCCTGAAGTAGCAAACGACACATCCCAAATCAGAGGTTTCAGACAACACACCTCACCGAAAGACGGGTGCTCGGGGAGAGCCTTTGAGGGTCTGTGGGTCCCTTGAGGGTCGGTGGTCCTTTGGGAGCTGGGGGGGCCGTTTGGGGACGGGGGGTTGGGGTTGGGGGGGCGGGGGTTGGGCTTTGGGGGTTTGGGGGGGCGTTTGGGGGTCGGGGGGGCACTTGAGGGCCGATTGGTCGTTTGGGAGCCCGGTGGACCTTTGGGGACGGGGTGAGGGCCTTTGGGGGTCCGGGGGGCCCGTTGAGAGCCTGGGGGACATTTGGGGCCCGGTGGCGGGCCTTGGGGACCGCGTGGGTCTGTGGAGACCGCGTTGGGCCTTTGGGGGGCCGGGGGAGGGCCGTTGAGGGTCTGGGGTGGGCCTTTGGGGGCGCCGGTGGCCCTTTGGGAGCTTGGGGGACCTTTGAGTGTCCGGGGGCCATCCCCTAGCGATTATGTAAATCAAGTTCACAGGTGCTATTTCTCAGGTTAAGCTAACCAAACAACAATGAAACCATGTTTGTTTCATAATTTCCCCTTCGTGAATCAATAATTCCCCCTAGCGATTATGTAAATCAAGTTCTCAGGCCAGGCTAGCCAAACAATCTCGTAACAGTCGCGTCAAGCATGTCCATTCTCACTGAGAAAACCATAAAACAGACATGAATTGCTGTTGTCATCCTTAAATGTGACAAAGTTCCTGTTTTTCAAATTCTCACTGACAAAAAACCATGAAAACAGACATAAATGTGACAAAGTTCCTGTTTTTCAAATTCTCACTGACAAAAACCATTAAACATCCATAATTTGATGTTGACATCCATGAAAACAGACATAAATGTGACAAAGTTCCTGTTTTTTCATTCTCACTGACAAAGACCATAAAAACATACAAAAATGTGAGAAAGTTCCTGTTTTTCCATTCTCACTGACAAAATCCATAAAAACATACAAAAATGTGACAAAGTTCCTGTTTTTTTCAAATTCTCACTGACAAAAACCATAAAACATCAAATAAATCGACCAACACACATAACCATCCATAAAACCATCCATAAATGTGACGAAATTCCTGTTTTTTCATTCTCACTGACAACAAACAGACATGAATTATGTAAAAAAAGTTATAGGTGGCAGCAGGGGTGAGGGACACGAGTAACACCCCCTCCTCTACTATAAATGTCTTATGCTTTTTTAAAAGTTTTTTTATAATAAATGCAAATCCCAGGACAAAATCCTGGATGCGCCCTTGTCTCAGGAAGAAAAAACTCACTTAATTGAAATTAAGAATTCAGCAGTTTAAAAATCATGACAAGTTTTTTTTAATAGTGTTGGATAGGCGCAGAATGACATACAGAAATTGCATTGCCCATATCAGCTGTACATTCATAAAACTACTAAGGTCATTAACCTACATGTTATTCTAACGAGATCCCATATTTCAAGTTATGAAGGCGATTGATTGTATGCATGGATTGCAAAGACAATAATAATAATAAAAAAAACACACTACAAAGACGTATTGTCATCATTTTTGCTTGAGAACCAGAATTAATTTCTGGCCCTTGAGTTACCCGAAAGTGACCATGAGTTACCCACGAGCAAGGTCGTATCCAGGGAAGGTTAGGACGCTTGAGCCCCCCCCCCCCCCTGAAATATTTGTCCAACTCGTAAAAATGTAACAAAAATACATATAAACAAATTTTTGATGCATTTTGAAAGTTTTTTTTTCTGTAAAACCCCCCTCCGAAAAAAACAATCCCCCCGAACAAAATCCTGTATTTGGCCCTTTCCAGGGGAAAAACTCATAGTAACAAATTGAAACTATTCCGTTAATTTATTAACACTACTTTTTTGACTTGTACTTCCGTTAAGCCACAACCACTAACGTTCCAGTTCTAGAAATAATTGATTTAGTTAATAAAATTAGCGTAATAATAAAAAGATTTAATAAAAAAAAGAAAACCCTAAAAAGATTTAAAAAATCAATGTAGAATTAACACAATATATTGACAGTAACATAATAGGCTACATGTCTGTAGAATTAACATAATGAAGTAGAATTAGTATAATATATTGAAAAAAAAATTGTTGCTGGTGTAGTCGGTATTGATTAAACGGAAAAAAAAACTTGCGGTAATGAATTAACGGATAAGTTCCAACAAATGTACAATCAGCAATTGACACAGAAGTCAATTCCTCCTATGTTGTGATTAAATAAAAAAAACAAGTTTTTTTTAGCTGAAAGTAAGGAGCAACATTTAAACTTAAAACGAACAGAAATTATTCCGTATATGAAAGGGGCTGTCCCCTCCTCAACGCCTCACTCTTTAGGTTAAAGTTTTTTATATTTAAAAAAAATGGAGTTGTGAGAAAGAGTCTAACTTTAGCGTAAAAAGAGAGGCGTTGAGGAGGGGACAGCCCCTTTCATATACGGAATAATTTCTGTTCCTTTTAAGTTTTAATATTGCTTCTTACTTTCAGTTAAAAAAAATTGCTTTTTTTATTTAATTTTTGAACGTTTTTGAATTAATGGAGCTTTTGATTTTGGCTCACCGTACATAAATAATTATAAAAAAAATGTGCATATTAATTTTACTTTTATTTGGTTAAAATACTTTCTCGAAAGTTGGTTAATTTTATAATAGCATGTTATATTGTACGTGTATCTAATGAAGAATAAATCTTATCTTATCTTATTTACAAACGTTTTTATTAGTAATAAATATACGTAGCTTACGAATTAACTTACGTGAGGAACTTCTATATCCATATATTTTTAATTCGTATATTAGGGGGTTCGTACCCTAGTCAATACCTCGCTCTTTACGCTGAAGTTCGAATTCTGTTCCAATTCTTTATAAATGACCCTTAATCACAAAGGCCGTTAATTAGAATAAATAGCTCTTATGAAAGTACTAAAAAATCTTTGGCTTAAAGGGCGAGGTATTGGCTAGGGGGCGAACCCCCTCATATACTTAATAATTTCTGTTCGTTTTAAGTTTTAATGTGGCTCCTTTCTTTATGTTGAAAAACTTGTTTATTTTTAAATATTTAATTTCTGATCGTTTTTTTAAATAATGCTGGGACATCCGGCACCCCTTCATAGCAATGTCCCTTCCCCCATGAAAACTTCCTCCCTGTAAAGATCCTCCCACGTAAACCCCGACTCCCCCCCCCGCTACCAGAATAAAAATCCCCCCTGAAAATGTGTATATAAGTCGCAGTAACCAATACTATATATGAACATTGGGTGAAGATCATAAATTTTAGCCCTATCCCAGGGGACTTTGGGGGATTAAGTCATCCTAAAAGACAAATTTATTATATTTTCGACCCTGCTGAACAAAATGGATATCTCAAAATTTTGATCGGGTGACGTTGGGAAAAAAATGAGCGTGGGAGGGGGCCTAGTTGCCCTCCATTTTTTGTCACTTAAAAAGGGCACTAGAACTTTTAATTTCCGTTCGAATGAGCCCTCCCACGATATTCTAGGACCACTGGGTCGATACGATCACCCCTGGGAAAAAAACGAACTGTTTGATTTGAATAGCTCATTGATTGTACATTTATTACTTTGTGTTCTTGCCTAAGTAGCCACTGTTGCCCTTTTTACAAAAAGGGCAACATTATACCCTTTTTACAACAACAATTTATGCTTGGCATAAATTCTTTCCCCTTTTTATTACTGGGTTCGCCTTGCTGTGATATGTTGGTGAAATAATCGCCTTGTTGGTGAAATAATCGTTTATTTCTTCTTCTTCTTTTTCTCCCAACGGCCGTATAAACGGGCCATTTATCCATTTGTTTTCAAGATTTGATACTTTTGTTTTGTAGACCAGTTCGGCCTTAGATATTTTAGCAAAAAAAAAAGAAAAAAAAAAGTCACAACGCTTTTAAATAACCGCAGCCAATAATATAGCTTGGATTCGACCTAACAGGTGAAGTTAGGTTTATCCTAATGAAATATACCAAAACATTATAATAATATAATACCTTAGAAACAAAATTATGAAAAACTACGACAAAGAATTATGGAAAGCAGGTCGCGCCGAAAAGCATGTTTTGAAGCTATAGTCAAGGCTGCATAAGAGAATTAGACTGTTTTTGTTTTTTTTAAATCGAAAACTAGAGATTGTCAAATTGCGTTATCCACTGTTTCATTTCTTTGAATTATGTGCTATCAAGAACGGTTTCTGATTTTTTTTTGCTATTGATATCAATTGCACTAGGAATTTCACAAGAATGTGCAGATAAATTCCACATGTCCATAACAGCTGTTTCGATTAGAAAGTTAATGAGACGGTCATTTTATGTACGCGTGTGTATTTACTAAAGGAGGTAATTGTTGTAGAGAAAAAAAGATGAGTTGGAAGGAAGGGGGTGCCCCCCTATTAATATTCGGAATAAATTTCAAGTGTAGGTAATAGTTGAAACTTTATAAAATAATGGATATTTCACATGGAAAATAAACCCAGAAGTAAACATGTGTTGTTTTTTTTTCTCTAAAAAAAAAAATATGTTAATACATTTAAGCAATAAATATCTTTAAGCTTAACCCGTCTTTATTCTTTAGAATAGTTCTATTCATTTCATTAAATTATGAAGAAATTGTAAGTAAGTAACAATAGCTTTCTTGAATTCGCTTCCTGGACACAATACAGATATTTAATTCAAGAAATAATGATAAAATCGCAAGTCAGAAATAAACTCTTTATTGTTTTCACCTATTGGATACACAATACGGAAATTTCATTCAAGAAATTATGAAGAAATTCTAAATAGGCAACAAACTTTTTCTTAAAGTCACCTCTTGTATACACAATGCAGAAATTTCATTCAAGAAATTATGAAAAAATTGTAAGTAAGTAACAATGTGTCTGTGTAAGTGTGTGCAAGGCACTGGTTTTTTAGACAACACCCATTTTTTTAGGGCCAATCAGAGACAGCATGCTTATTTTTTAATTTAATTGGGATGAAAAGTTAAAGTCTAGAATAAAGGGCAACGTAGTTTGGAGGGGTAAGCTCGCTTCATATCAGGGATAATTTGCATTCGTCTTAGTTTGTTACGTTGCTCTTTATTTCTCGTTGAAATTGCTTATTTTTTAATTTAATTGTGATGAAAAATCAAAGTCTAGAATAAAGGGCAAGGTATTTCGGAGGGAGCATCTCACTTCATATACGGGATAATTTACATTCGTCTTAGTTTTTAACGATGCTCCTTATTTCTGGTTGAAAATACTTATTTTTTAATTTAATTTGGATGAAAAGTCAAAGTCCAGCATAAAGAGCAAGGTATTTCGGAGGGGGCAGCTCACTTCATATACGGGATAATTTGCATTCGTCTTAGTTTTTAACGATGCCCCTTATTTCCAGTTGAAAACTCTTATTTTTTAATTTAATTGGGATGAAAAGTCAAAGTCCAGCATAAAGAGCAAGGTATTTTGGAGGGGGCAGCTCACTTCATATCCTGGATAATGTCCAGTCACCTTAGTTTTTAACAATTCTCCGTATTCCCGTTCGGAAATGCATAATTTTGGGATCAATTGGGATAAAAATTCAAAGTCTAGCATAAAGAGCAAGGTATTTTATAGGGAGCAGCTCACTTCATATACGAGATAATTTCCAGTTTTCTTAGTTTTTAACGATGCTGCTTATTTCTATTTGAAAATTCTTATTTTGTAATTCATTTGGGGTGAAAAGTCAAAGTCTAGTATAAGGAGCAAAGTATTTCGGAGGGGGTAGCTCTCTACATATACGGGATAATTTGAATTCGTCTTAGTTTTTAATGATGTTCCTTATTTCCAGTTGAAAAAGCTTATTTTTTAATTTAATTGGGATGAAAAGTCAAAGTTCAGCATAAAGAGAAATGTTTTTCGGAGGGTGCAGCTCACGTTACATTCGGGATCATATACTTTAGTCTTGATTTTTAAAAAGTCTCCTTTTTTTTGGTTGAAAATGATTATTTTTTAATTTAATTGGGATGAAAAGTCAGTCTAGCATAGAGAGCAAGATATTTCGGAGGGGGCATCTCACTTCATATACGTGATAATTTCAATTCGTCTTAGTTTTTAACGATGCTCCTTATTTCTAGTTGAAAATGCTTATTTTTTAATTTAATTCGGATGAAAAGTCATAGTCTAGCATAAAGAGTAAGGTATTTCGGAGGGGTCAGCTCGCTTCATATACGAGATAATTTGCAGTCGTCTTAGTTTTTAAAGATGCTCCTTATTTCTAGTTGAAAATGCTTATTTTTTAATTTAATTGGGATAAAAAGTCAAAATCTAGCATAAAGAGCAAGGTATTTCGGACTGGGCATCTCACTTCATATACGGGATAATTTCCATTTGTCTTAGTTTTTAATGATGCTCCTTATTTCTGGTTGAAAATGCTTATTTTTTAATTTAATTGGGATGGAAAGTCAAAGTCCAGCATACAGAGCAACTTATTTCTCAGGAGGCAGCTCACTTCATATACGGGATAATTTCCAGTAGTCTTATTTTTTAAAAATTCTCCTTATTTCTAGATGAAAATGCTAATTTTTTAATTTTATTTGGATGAAAAGTCCAAGTCCAGCATAATGAGCACGGTATTTCGGAGGGGGTAGCTCACTTCATATACGGGATAATTTCCATTCGTCTTAGTTTTTAACGATGCTCCTTATTTCCAGTTGAAAATGCTTATTTTTTAATTTAATTGGGATGAATAGTCAAAGTCTACCATAAAGAGCAAGGTATTTAGGAGGGTGCAGTTCACTTCATATACCGGATAATTTCCATTCGTCTTAGTTTTTAACGATACTCCTTATTTCCAGTTGAAAATACTTATTTTTTAATTTAATTGGGATGAAAAGTCAAAGTCTAGCATAAAGAGCAAGGTATTTAGGAGGGTGCCGTTCACTTCATATACCGGATAATTTCTATTCGTCTTAGTTTTTAATGATGCTCCTTATTTCTAGTTGAAAATGCTTATTTTTTAATTTAATTGGGAAGAAGAGTCAAAGTTTAGCATAAAGAGCAATGGATTTAGGAGGGTGCAGTTCACTTCATATACCGGATAATTTCTTTTCGTCTTAGTTTTTAATGATGATAATTATTTCTAGTTGAAAATGCTTAGTTTTTAATGTAATTGGGATGAAAAGTCAAAGTCTAGCATAAAGAGCAAGGTATTTTGGAGGGTGCAGTTCACTTCATATACCGGATAATTTCTATTCGTCTTAGTTTTTAACGATGCTCCTTATTTCCAGTTGAAAATTCTTATTTTTTAATTTCATTGGGATGAAAAGTCAAAGTATAGCATCAAGTGCTGTGTACTTATGATGGCGTAAGTAAACTCTTGTAAGAAATTAATTATCTTAATGGTAGTATACAACGACGCTCCTTATGTCCAGCTGAGAGAGCTTATTTTTTAATTTAATGGGGGATAAGTTTCAAAGTCTAGCATAAATAGAAGGGTATTTAGGAGGGGATCGCTAAATTTATATACCGAATAATTTATATTCGTCGTAGTTTTTAAGGATGCTCATTATTTCTAGTTGAAAATGCTTATTTTTTAATTTAATTGGGATGAAAAGTCAAAGTCTAGCATAAAGAGCAGGATATTTTGGAGGGGGAAGCTCACTTCATATACGGGATAATTTCCATTCGTCTTAGTTTTTAAAGATGCTCCTAATTTCCGGTTGAAAATTCTTATTTTTTAATTGAATTGGGGTGGAAAGTCAGTCCAGCATAAGGCGCAAGATAATTTCGGAGGGGGCATTTCAATTCACATGCGAAATAGTGTACATTATGATTACCTCTTTACGAGGCTTCTAACTTCCGGCTGACAATGCTTTTTTGGAACTTAATTTGGATGTAAAATCGAATTCCATACAAAGGAGCAAGGTATTTTGGAGTGGTAAGCTCGCGTCATATACGGTATAATTTCTAGTCTTCTTAGTATGTACTTATTATGTTTATTTCCAGTTGAAAATGCTTATTTTTAATTCCATTGTGATGAAAAGTCAGTCTAGCATAAAGAGCAAGATATTTCGGAGGGGGCAACTCGCGTCATATATTGGATAATTTGCCTTCGTCTTAGTTTTTAACGATGCTCCTTATTTCTGGTTGAAAATGCTTATTTTTTAATTTAATTGGGATGAAAAGTCAAAGTCTAGCATAAAGAACAAGGTATTTCGGAGGGGGGCAGCTCGCTTCATATACGGGATAATTTGTATTCCTCTTAGTTTTTAATGATGCCCCTTATTTCCAGTTGAAAATGCTTATTTTTTAATTTAATTGGGATGAAAAGTCAAAGTCCAGTATAAAGAGCAAGGTAATTTCGGAGGGGGCAGCTCACTTCATATACAGGATAATTTCCATTCGTCTTAGTTTTTAGCGATGCTCTTTACTTTTGGTTAAAAATGCTTAATTTTTAATTTAATTAGGATGAATACTCAAAGTCTAGCATAATGAGCAAGGTATTTCGTAGGAGGCAGCTCGCTTCATATACGGGATAATTTGCATTTGTCTTAGTTTTTAACGATGCTCATTATTTCTTGTTGAAAATGCTTATTTTTTAATTTAATTGGGATGAAAAGTCAAAGTCTAGCATAAAGAGCAAGGTATTTCGGAGGGGGCATCTCACTTCATATACGGGATAATTTCTATTCGTCTTAGTTTTTAACGATGCTCCTTATTTCTGGTTGAAAATGCTTATTTTTTAATTTAATTGGGATAAAAAGTCAAAGTCTAGCATAAAGAGCAAGGTATTTCGGAGGGGGCATCTCACTTCATATACGGGATAATTTCCATTCGTCTTAGTTTTTAACGATGTTCCTTATTTCTAGTTCAAAATGCTTATTTTTTAATTTCATTGGGATGAAAAGTCAAAGTCTAGCATAAAGAGCAATGTAATTTCGGAGGGAGCAGTTAACTTCATATACCGGATAATTTCTATTCGTCTTAGTTTTTAATGATGCTCTTTATTTTTAGTTGAGAATGCTTATTTTTTAATCTAATTGGGATGAAAAGTCAAAGTCTAGCATAAAGAGAAATGTATTAGGAGGGTGCAGTTCACTTCATATACCGGATAATTTCTATTCGTCTTAGTTTTTATTGATGCTAATTATTTCTAGTTGATAATGCTTATTTTTTAATGTAATTGGGATGAAAAGTCAAAGTCTAGCATAAAGAGCAAGATATTTAGGAGGGTGCAGTTCACTTCATATACCGGATAATTTCTATTCGTCTTAGTTTTTAATGATGCTCCAGATTTCCAGTTGAAAATGCTTATTTTTTAATTTAATTGGGATGAAAAGTCAAAGTCCAGCATAAAGAGCAAGGTATTTCGGAGGGGGCATCTCACTTCATATACGGGATAATTTCCATTCGTCTTAGTTTTTAACGATGCTCCTTATTTCAAGTTGAAAATTCTTATTTTTTAATCTAATTGGGATGAAAAGTCAAAGTCTACCATAAAGAGCAAGGTATTTAGGAGGGTGCAGTTCACTTCATATACCGGGTAATTTCTATTCGTCTTAGTTTTTAATGATACTCCTTATTTTTAGTTGAGAATGCTTATTATTTAATCTAATTGGGATGAAAAGTCAAAGTTTAGCATAAAGAGCAAGGTATTTAGGAGGGTACAGTTCACTTCATATACGGAATAATTTCTATTCGTCGTAGTTTTTAATGATGCTAATTATTTCTAGTTGATAATGCTTATTTTTTAATGTAATTGGGATGAAAAGTCAAAGTCTAGCATAAAGAGCAAGATATTTAGGAGGGTGCCGTTCACTTCATATACTGATTAATTTCTATTTGTGTTACTTTTTAATGATGCTCCTTATTTCCAGTTGAAAATGCTTATTTTTTAATTTAATTGGAATGAAAAGTCAAAGTCTAGCATAAAGGGCAAGGTATTTCGGAGGGGGCAGCTCGCTTCATATACGTGATAAATTGCATTCGTCTTACTTCTTAATGTTGATCCTTATATCCAGTTGAAAATGCTTATTTTTTAATTTAATTGGGATGAAAAGTCAAAGTCTAGCATAAAGAGCAAGGCTTTTCGGAGGGGGGCAGCTCACTTCATATAAAATTATATATTAAATAGCTCACTATTTAATGCCCCCTCTGCCCCCGGAGGGGGCATTAAATAATGGAATTTGTGAGGAAATTGCTCTACCTTGCACACACACACAGAGACATTGTTACTTACTTACAATTTTTTCATAATTTCTTGAATGAAATTTCTCTATTGTGTATGCAAGAGGTGACTTCTAAAAAAATAAGCATTTTCAAGTAGAAATAAGGAGCATCATTAAAACTAAGACAAATATAAATTATCCGGTATATGAAGTGAACTGCACCCTCCTAAATACCATGCTCTTTATGCTAGACTTTAACTTTTCATCCAAATTAAATTAAAAAATAAGCATTTTCAACTGGAACTAAGGAACATCATTAAAAACTAAGACGAATGCAAATTATCCCGTATATGAAGCGAGCTGCGCCCTCCTAAATATCTTGCTCTTTATGCTAGACTTTGACTTTTCATCCCAATTACATTAGAAAATAAGCATTTTCAACTAGAAATAAGGAGCATCATTAAACACTACGACAAATATAAATTATCCCGTATATAAATAGATCTACATTCTCCTAATACATTGCTCTTTATGCTAAACTTTGACTTTTAATCCTAATTAAATTAAAAAATAAGCTTTTTCAACTAGAAATAAGGAGCATCATTAAAAACTAAGACGAATGGAAATTATCCCGTATATGAAGCGAGCTGCCCCCTCCGAAATATCATGCTCCTTATGCTAGACTTTGACTTTTCATCCCAATTAAATTAAAAAATAAGCATTTTCAACTAGAAATAAGGAGCATTTTTAAGAACTAAGACGAATGGAAATTATCCAGGATATGAAGTGAGCTGCCCCCTCCGAAATGCCTTGCTCTTTATGCTAGACTTTTAGTTTTCATCCCAATTAAATTAAAAAATAAGCATTTTCAACTGGATATAAGAAGCATCATTAAAAACTAAGACGAATGCAAATTATCCCGTATATGAAGCGAGCTGCCCCCTCCGAAACACCTTGCTCTTTATGCTAGACTTTGAATTTTCATCCCAATTAAATTAAAAAATAAGCATTTTCAACTGAAAATAAGGAGCATCATTAGAACCAAAGACGAATAGAAATTATCCCGTATATGAAGTGAGCTGCACCCTCCTACATACCTTGCTCTTTATGCTAGACTTTGACTTTTCATCCCAATTACATTAGAAAATAAGCATTTTCAACTAGAAATAAGGAGCATCATTAAAAACTACGACGAATAGAAATTATCCAGTATATGAAGTGAACTGCACCCCCCTAAATCCCTGGCTCTTAATGCTAAACTTTGACTCTTCTTCCCAATTAAATTAAAAAATAAGCATTTTCAACTATAAATAATGAGCATGATTAAAAGATAACACGAATAGAAAGTATCCGATATATAAAGTGAACTGCACCCTCCTAAATACATTGCTCCTTATGCTAGACTTCGAATATTCATCCCAATTAAACTAAAAAATAAGCATTTTCAACTGGAAATAAGGAGCATCGTTAAAAACTAATACGAATGGAAATTATCCCGTATATGAAGTGAGCTGCCCCCTCCGAAATATCTTGCTCTTTATATTGGACTTTGACTTTTCATCCCAATTACATTAAACAAATAAGCATTTTCAACTAGAAATAAGGAACATCGTTAAAAACTAAGACGAATGAAAATTATCCCGTATATGAAGTGAGCTGCCCCCTCCTAAATACCTTGCTCATTATTCTAGACTTTGACTTTTCATCCCAATTAAATTAAAAAATAAGCATTTTCAACTAGAAATAAGGAGCATCATTAAAAACTATGACGAATAAAAATTATCCCGGATATGAAGTGAGCTGCCTCCCCCCCCCTCCGAAATACCTTGCTCTTTATGGTTGACTTTGACTTTTCACCCCAATTAAATTAAAAAATAAGCATTTTCAACTGGATATAAGGAGCATCATTAAAAACTAAGACGAATGGAAATTATCCCGTATATGAAGTGAGCTGCCCCCTCCAAAATATCATGCCCTTTATGCTAGACTTTGACTTTTCATTCCAATTTAATTTAAAACTTATCATTTTCAACTAAATAATATAATTATCGTCGAACACTACCACACATATATATTATCCGGTTTATAAATAGAATTGCGCTTTCCTAATATACTGCTCTGTATGCAAGTCTTCGACTTTTCATCCCAATTACATTAAAAAATAAGCGTTTTCAAACGGAAATAAGAAGCATCATTAAAAACTAAGACGAATAGAAATTATCCGGTATATCAAGTGAACTGCACCCCCCTAAATACATTTCTCTTTATGCTATACTTCTACATGTCACTCCAATTAAATTAAAAAATAATCACTTTCAGCTGTAAATAATAATCGTCATTAAAAATTCCCCTACCTGTATTTAATTGCGTATAAGAATTAAACTAAGCCATCCTAAGTATACTTAACATTATGCTATACTTTGACTTTTTAATACAATGAAATTAAAAAATAAGAATTATAACCAAGACTTAAGAGACATCATCAAGATGTAAGAAAAATGGAAATTATCCGGTATATGAAGTGAACTGCACCCTCCAAAATACCTTGCTCTTTATGCTAGACTTTGACTTTTCATCCCAATTACATTAAAAAATAAGCATTTTCAACTAGAAATAATTAGCATCATTAAAAACTAAGACGAATAGAAATTATCCGGTATATGAAGTGAACTGCACCCTCCTAAATACATTGCTCTTTATACTATACTTTGACTTTTCATCCCAATTTAATTAAAAATTAAGCATTTTCATCTAGAAATAAGGAGCATCATTAAAAACTAAGACGAATAGAAATTATCCGGTATATGAAGTGAACTGCACCCTCCTAAATACCTTGCTCTTTATGCTAGACTTAGACTTTTCATCCCAATTAAATTAAAAAATAAGCATTTTCAACTCGAAATAAGGAGAATAGTTAAAAACTAAGACGAATGGAAATTATCCGGTATATGAAGTGAACTGCACCCTCCTAAATACCTTGCTCTTTATGGTAGACTTTGACTTTTCATCCCAATTAAATTAAAAAATAAGCATTTTCAACTAGAAATAAGGAGCATCGTTAAAAACTAAGACGAATGGAAATTATCCCGTATATGAAGTGAGATGCCCCCTCCGAAATACCTTGCTCTTAATGCTGGACTTTCACTTTTCATCCCAATTAAATTAAAAAATAAGCATTTTCAACCAGAAATAAAGAGTATCGTTAAAAACTAAGACGAATAGAAATTATCCCGTATATGAAGTGAGATGCCCCCTCCGAAATAACTTGCTCTTTATGCTAGATTTTGACTTTTCATCCCAATTAAATTAAAAAATAAGCATTTTCAACAAGAAATAAGGAGCATCTTTAAAAACTAAGACGAATGGAAATTATCCCGTATATGAAGTGAGATACCCCCTCCGAAATAACCTGCTCTTTATGCTAGACTTTCACTTTTCATCCCAATTTCATTATAAAATAATTATTTTTAACTAGAAATAAGGAGCATCATTAAAAACTAAGATGACTGCTAATTATCCCGTATTTGAAGCGAGCTTCCACCTCTGTAATACATTGCTCCTTATGCTCGACTTTGACTTTTCATCCCAATTAAATGAAAAAATAAGCATTTTCAACTAGAAATAAGGAGCATTATTAAAAACTAAGACAAATGCAAATTATCGCTAATATCAAGTGAGCTGCCCCCACTGAAATGAATTGCTCTTAATGCTAGACTTTTAGTTTTCACCCATATTGAATTAAAAAATAAGAATTTTCAACTAGAAATAAGGAGCATCGTTAAAAACTAAGACGAATGGAAATTATCCCGTATATGAAGTGAGCTGCCCCATTCGAAATATCATGCTCTTTATGCTAGACTTTGACTTTTCATCCCAATTAAATTAAAAATAAGCATTTTCAACTAGAAATAAGGAGCATCGTTAAAAACTCAGACGCATGTAAAGTATCCAGTATATGCCGTGAGATGCCCCCTCCGAAAAACCTTTCTCAGTATTATAGACTTTGAAATTTCACTCCAATTAAATTAAAAAATAATATTTTACAACTGAATAGTTGCAGAATAAATAGCAACAACGCAAACGGCACACTATCCCATATATGACACGAGTTGCCCCCTCCAAGGCTTCGTGCTCTTTATAATAGACTGAATAATCACCCCAATTAAATTAAAAAATAAGCATTTTCAAATAGAAATAAGGAACATCTTTAAAAACTAAGAAGAATGGAAATTATCCCGTATAAGAAGTGAGCTGCCCCCTACTAAATAACTTGCTCCTTATTCTAGACTTTGACTATTCATCCCAATTAAATTAAAAAATAAGCATTTTCAACTAGAAATAAGGAGCTTCGTTAAAAACTAAGACGAATAAAAATTATCCCGCATATGAAGTGAGCTGCCTCCCCCCCCCTCCGAAATACCTTGCTCTTTATGCTTGACTTTGACTTTTCACCCCAATTAAATTAAAAAATAAGCATTTTCAACTTGATATAAGGAGCATCATTAAAAACTAAGACGAATGGAAATTATCCCGTATATGAAGTGAGCTGCCCCCTCCAAAATATCCTGCTCTTTATGCTACACTTTGATTTTTCATCCCAATTAAATTAAAAAATAAGCATTTTCAACTGGAAATAAGGAGCATCATTAAAAACTAAGACGAATAGAAATTATCTGGTATGTGAAGTGAACTGCACCCTCCTAAATACATTGCTCTTTATGCTAGACTTTGACTTTTCATCCCAATTACATTAAAAAATAAGCATTTTCAACTAGAAATAATTAGCATCATTAAACACTAAGACGAAAAGAAATTATCCAGTATATCAATTTAACTGTGCCCTCCTAATACCTTGCTATTTATGCTAGACTTTGACTTTTCACACAAATTAAATTTAAAAATAATCATTTTCAACTGGAAATAAGGGGCGTCGTTAAAAACTAAGACGAATAGAATTAATTCCGTATATGAAGTGAACTGCACCCTCATAAGTAACCTGCTCTTTATTCTAGACTTTGACTTTTCATCCCAATTAAATTAAAAAATAAGAATTTTCAACTGGAAATAAGGAGCATCGTTAAAAACTAAGACGAATAGAAATTATCCGGTATATGAAGTGAACTGCACCCTCCAAAATACCTTGCTCTTTATGCTAGACTTTGACTTTTCATCCCAATTACATTAAAAAATAAGCATTTTCAACTAGAAATAATTAGCATCATTAAAAACTAAGACGAATAGAAATTATCCGGTATATGAAGTGAACTGCACCCTCCTAAATACATTGCTCTTTATACTATACTTTGACTTTTCATCCCAATTTAATTAAAAATTAAGCATTTTCATCTAGAAATAAGGAGCATCATTAAAAACTAAGACGAATAGAATTTATCCGGTATATGAAGTGAACTGCACCCTCCTAAATACCTTGCTCTTTATGCTAGACTTAGACTTTTCATCCCAATTAAATTAAAAAATAAGCATTTTCAACTCGAAATAAGGAGAATAGTTAAAAACTAAGACGAATTGAAATTACCCGGTATATGAAGTGACCGACACTCTCCTACATAAATTTCATCTTATGCTGGACTTTGACTTTTCATCACAATGCATTTAAAAAATAAGAATTTTCAATAAGAAATAAGAAACATCGTTAAAAACTAATACGAATGGAAATTAACCCCTATAGGAAGTAAGATACCCCCTCCGAAATTACATTGCTCTTTATACTAGACTTTGACTTTTCATCCCAATTAAATTAAAAAATAAGCATTTTCAACCAGAAATAAGGAGCATCGTTAAAAACTAAGACGAATGGAAATTATCCCGTATATGAAGTGAGCTGCCCCCTCCGAAATACCTTGCTCTTTATGCTAGACTTTGACTTTTAATCCCAATTAAATTAAAAAATAAGCATTTTCAACAAGAAATAAGGAGCATCGTTAAAAACTAAGACGAATGGAAATTATCCCGTATATGAAGTGAGATGCCCCCTCCGAAATACCTTTCTCTTTATGCTTGACTTTGACTTTTCATCCCAATTAAATTAAAAAATAAGTATTTTCAACTAGAAATAAGGAGCATCATTAAAAACTAAGACGAATGCAAATTATCCGGTATATGAAGCGAGCTGCCCCCTCTGAAATACCTTGCTCTTTATGATAAACTTTGACTTTTCACCAAAATTAAATTAAGAAATATGCATTTTCAACTTGAAATAAGAAGCATTGTTAAAAACTAAGACGAATGCAAATGATCACTTATTTGAAGAGAGCTGCCCCCTCTGAAATGCATTGCTCTTTATGCTAGACTTTTAGTTTTCACCCAAATTAATTTGAAAAATTAGCACTTTTAACTGGAAATAAGGAGCATCTTTAAAAACTAAGACGAATGGACATTATCCCGTATATGAAGTGAGATGTCCCCTCCGAAATATCTTGCTCTTTATGTTAGACTTTGACTTTTCATCCCAATTAAATTAAAAATAAGCATTTTCAACTAGAAATAAGGAGCATCGTTAAAAACTAAGACGAAAGGAAATTATCCCGTATATGCAGTGAGCTGCCCCCACCCAAATACCTTGCTCTTTATGCTAGACTTTGACATTTCACCCCACTTAAATTAAAAAAGAAGATTTTTTAACTAAATAGATGGAACATCGTTAAAAACTTAGACAAATACAAATTATCCCATATATGAAGCTAGTTGCCCCCTCCAAGACTCCGTGCCCCATATGATATACTGAATTTTCACTCCAATTAAATTAAAAAATAAGCATTTTCAACTTGAAATAAGGAACATCGTTAAAAACTAAGACGAATGGAAATTATCCCGTATATGAAGTGAGCTGCCCCCTCTGAAATAACGTGCTCATTATGCTAGACTTTGACTTTTTCTACATAAGAAATTACGATATTAGAAACAAACACCGGATAAAAGGAACACTGTCAAAAACTAAGACGAATGGAAATAACACCCTAAGGAACCTGGTATACCCCCTCCAATATATCTATCGCCATACACTAGAAATTTACTTTTCACCACAATTAAGAAAAAAAAGAATTTTTTTCAACCAGAAATAAAGAGCTTCGGTAAAAACTAAGACGAATGGAAATTATCCCGTATATGAAGTGAGGTGCCCCCACCGAAATACCTTGCTCTTTATGCTAGACTTTGACTTTTCATCCCAATTAAATTAAAAAATACGCATTTTCAACTAGAAATAAGGAGCATCGTTAAAAACTAAAATGACTGCAAATTATCCCGTATATCAAGCGAGCTGCCCCCTCCGAAATACCTTACTCTTTATGCTAGACTTTGACTTTTCATCCCAATTAAATTAAAAAATAAGCAAGCTGTCTCTGATTGGCCCTAAAAAAATGGGTGTTGTCTAAAAAATCAGTGCCTTGCAAACACACACACACACAGACACATTGTTACTTACGTACAATTTTTTCATAATTTCTTGAAGGAAATTTCTGCATTGTGTATACAAGCGGTGACTTCAAGAAAGAGTTTGTTGCCTATTTACAATTTCTTCATAATTTCTTGAATGAAATTTCCGTATTGTGTATCCAATAGGTGAAAAAAATAAAGATTTCATTACTTACTTGCGATTTTATTATGATTTCTTGAATTAAATATCTGTATTGTGTCCAGGAAGCGAATTCAACAAAGCGATTGTTACTTACTTAAAATTTCTTCATAATTTAATGAAATGAATAGAACTATTCTAAAGAATAAATACGGGTTAAGCTTAAAGATATTTATTGCTTAAACATATTAACAGATTTTTTTTTTGAGAAAAAATCAACAACACATGTTTACATCTAGGTTTATTTTCCATGTGAAATATCCATTATTTTATAAAGTTTCAACTATTACCTACACTTGAAATTTATTCCGAATATTAATAGGGGGCCACCCCCTTCCTTCCAACTGCTCTTTTTTTCTCTACAACAATTACCTCCTTTAGTAAATACACACGCGTACATAAAATGACCGTCTCATAAACTTTCTAATCGAAACAGCTGTTATGGACATGTGGAATTTATCTGCACATTCTTGTGAAATTCATTGTGCAATTGATATCAATAGCAAAAAAAAAAAAAAAAATCAGAAACCGCTCTTGATAGCACATAATTCAAAGAAATGAAACAGTGGATAACGCAATTTGACAATCTCTAGTTTTCGATTTTAAAAAAACAAAAACAGTCTAATTCTCTTATACAGCCTTGACTATAGCTTCAAAACATGCTTGGCCACTTTGTAGGTAAAGGATTGGTCGCTTTTTAAAATGTCCACGTGTAACTGTAGTGTCTTAGGCGTGGGTTTTTTTGTCCTTTTCCTTGTCCCTTTCATTTCAATAGCATGGATACTATGTATATTCATGTGCAATTCCATGTATTTTTTCAATCAATAGATACATTACTACTCACATAGTTGTTACTTCGGCTAGGTTTATACAATTAATGAAACTTTTAAACAAGGCAGACAAATGTGGTGCTATGTCTTAGGGAATTCTGATTTTATTCACAATGGGATGAAAGAAGAAAAAAGTTTAAATTTTTAAGTTTTGCAATTTGTCCTCCATAAAGCCTCCCAAAGTTTTATCAATTTGAAAATAATTTTCTGAACACGAATAGCCCTTTATTCTGATATTCATTTCATTCATTCCTTGATATTAATTTCTGCCTCAACCCCCCCCCCCCCGTATATATCTCCTTGAATCAAGGGTTAGCAGTATGCACACCACTAATGGATTCTCAGAGCATGTTTTCATATTATTTTTATTATTGGGGGAGGAGCAGTGGTGTCAACTCACAAAAAATATATAGGTCGCAAAATGTGTTTCTCAAAAGCAAGGGAGGGGGAGTTTTCATTTTTTCAGTGAAAATACTATAAACGGACATTTTTCAATGAAAATACCCCCAAAAAGGTATTTTTAAAAATCTAGGGGAGAAAATCTAGGGATCAACCTCCCAACTGCTGCACTCCAATTGACGCCACCGAGGGCAAATAATAAAGAGAAAGTTTCATTTGATAATCTGAATAAGAAGTGACCAGGAACTGAGAAAAAAATAAAAAAAAATGGGAGGGGGCTGGACCCTCACTGGAACTCATCGTAAACGAGTCATGCCACAGTCACACTTGCTCAAAAAAAGCCAAGATTTTTTTAACGATGTGTTTTTCCTAGAATTTGACGTGAAACTAGTAATACAGAACTGAAAATTGAACTGGTAATAAATTGGTTTGAAAGAGACTTAAGAAAGCCTGAAAAAGACTTGGTCCGAAAAAGACGGTATCAAAAGACTTTGTATCTTTAACAAGATTTATTGGACAAGTCCAATAATAGCTATTTCAAGCATCAATCTTTTCTAATTTCAAAACAATGTTGCCTAATCCATCGCTGTCATTGCCCTGTGGTTTGGGCTTCAGTCTCTTCAAAACGATGAATTTTTACCGGCAGAGCCTTTTTAGAAAGACTTTTGACCTTGAACATTAAGATGTAGCTAAAAACGTCCGGGTGACAGTCGACGCAACACAGGGGTGAAAATTCACGAAAATGTAGAGGGGGAAGGATTTTTTTCTTATCAGAATACACAAAAATATATTTTTTTTTCTACGATGCATTTTAGTTGTTGGGGTGGAGTAGCTGACGCCTCAACATAACAGTTCAACTGAAACACTCCAGTAAATATTTTTCTAAATATTTTCAATATAGTAGTGTAAACAAAGTACACTTATAAATATCCCCTTTCACAAGGGGGTAAGAGGGTAAAAAACCATGTTCAATAGCAACAAAATATACCTAACAGAATGGACTTTCAAGGGAAGGGGCAAACAGTCATTTTTCCTAGAACAAAAATTCTGATAGGCTCGCTTTAAAGTACTCCTATTCACATGAGTTATATTTTCGAATACTCTCTAGTGTTACAAAACCTAAACAAATTTCTCGAGGAAGCCTGATTTCTCCCGAAGCATTGCTTACTAGATTTAATTTAATTTAGTATAGGGCAGAGGGGCAAGAACAAAGAATTGTGAGTGGGATGCGATTTTTGAAAATACCACTGAGCTACAGATCAAGAATCGAGCTGTTCTGGGAAGGAAATTACTTTAAAGGGGGTTCCGGATTTTGAATATACCTAACTTTTCAAGAAACTTTTTCTGCGTGTGCAACGAGGTCCCTATCGTTTACCCATCAATTATGATGGCTACTTTTCGTTGAGGATGAAATTTATTTTTAAAGCGTAATTGGCAAGTCAAACTTCAAACAGGACCCATAAGCAAGATGTCTATGTTGGCTAGTAAACAAATAAGAAAGGAAAGGAACGAAGATTGATATATACAAAAAAATGTTTGAAAGTTTATAAGACAAATAGACAAGCCAAGTCTAAAACGTCAAAACCAGTAGAACCTTTTTTCCTAAGGAACTTTCTAGAAACATATTAGAGAACTTTGCATCCAATCAGACATACCAGCGAATATTTAGATTGCGAAGTCATTTTGTTGCTTTCTGTAGTTCATTGGCGCTATTTTAATTCTAAACGCGCCAATCAGATATTCATTTTCCACTACTTTTATTCTAAAAAAATATATCGATGAAGCAAAATTACATGGTAAAAAGTTTCAAACTCCCAAAAGGTGACAAATTTGTGAACAACATTGCTATGATAATGCTAAGTATGATGAAGAAGAAGAAAGACCCGTACTGTCGTTCAAGGCCAAACACGAATCTTAAAATATCTCACATAGGTACAGAATATTTTAATGTAGCAACTTATTCTTGAAGTATTTGAGCAAAAAGTGCATTTCAAGGAACTTATAGCCACTGTATATAAATAATATACAGTAAGATCACAGCTCAGTAATTTTTGGCTACTACATTCCCGGCGCGTACAAATAGCTCCTCCCATTTAATCTGCCATCACCGGTCCAGTGTATACGTATTACCCTGGAACACGTTTTTTCGTAGCAACTTTCTCAAAATGCCTTTGAAGCCAACTCAAGACTTCGAAACCTACTTGTAATTTCTAAAAACATCTAATAGTAACACTGCACTACTAATTACCGATTTTTATATATGTATTGGAATAAATTAATTTATAATTAAATTCTTTAAATTTAGTATTACAAAGGTGAAGCCAAGTTTCGCGTTCAAGAGAAATCTGACTTGTCCACCCGTGAAAAATCGAATGTCGCTTATATTTATACTTTATACTTTTAATGTTCTCCGGAGCACTTGCATCTTGGCCCGGCTTTGTATAATGGTTGAGATAAGGAATGATCATACTGAATTATATTTATATACAGTGCTTTTAGCATACCAAAGAAAACATCTGCACTGTATTTTTTACTAACAGTCTTTGATCAGCTCTAAATAAGATATTAACTGCTCACAGACACGCTTATTCATGTTCAGAGCCATTCAAGCGGGGGGGGGGGGGCAGAACAGCTACTCTTGTTGCCGTAACTGGGGGGGGGGTGCTGCACCTGGAGGATTGTCCACTTTGATCAGATTTGCTTATATTTGATATTTTTTATATTTTTATATACTTAAATTTATATTTTTTATACTTGTTTTGCTTATATTTGATTCGAGAGGGGGGGGGGATGTAATCAATTTCTCTACGGGCGCTATTAATTCTAGGAGCGGCTCTGTTTATGTTCATATAATCATAGGTAACGCAATCGCGCTGCATAAGTAAAGAACGATGTTGGCACAATATATTATTTTTTTTGTTACATACCAGGGCACTTCGTATCGAAGGAGTTGTCGTAGAAACTTCGAAAAAGGCTCATTCGATTGGACATTGGAATGGCTAGTGCCCTTTTTAATAGTCGAAAGTGATTGGAAGGCAGCAAAACACCCCTTCCACGCCCACAATTTCCCGAAACACATCCAATCAAAATTTTTAGATAGCCATTTTGTTTAGCGTAGTTGATTTCTAGATAGAAATTATGTTTTTGAGGAGGACACTCCACTACAACCCTCAGGACAAGACTTTTAAGTTATGCCCTGGGGGCATATAAGAACGATGTTGCCACAATGTATTATTTGTTACTTTTTCCTTTAGACCAAGGCACTTCGTATCGAAGAAGTTGTCGTAGAAACTTGGAAAAGGGCTCATTCAATTGGAAATTGGAATCACTTGTGCCATTTTTAATAGTCGAAAGTGATTGGAAGGCAACTAACACCCCTTCCACGCCCACCACTTCCCATAGTTTTACGCTTAGTAGATTATTTGATTTTATTTTTGCTCATTTTTTGTTTAATGGAGTTCTTTACTTTTCTTTGAAAAACTTATTTTGTGGAAACATTTTTTTTAAATTAATTCAAATAAAATGAGAGTGTTGCAAAAGTAGTAATAGAGAAGGAAAAAATAATGGCAAAGAAAAACAAATAAATAAAATATATTCATATGGTCCAGAATCTGAGATCTGGCACCGGAATCTATAAATCAAAACCGAACTTTTCTAGTTGATAAATACAAAGCATTGTTTTAAATGAAGATATATAAAAAAAAGATATTTTGGTACAAGTAAAAGGTCTTGAGTGGCAAAATAAGTCGTCTTGAACAAATGCTATTAAAAGTCAGCCTAATAAGGCTTTACTTTTAACTTGGAGAGAAGTCAGAAAATGGGGAAACTTTCAGGGATTTTAAAATTGAAAATAGGGACTTCTAGGGATTTTCCACCAGCCTTTTAGGGATTGAAAAAATTTGAAGGGGAAACACTGGTAATATAGCGTAAGAATCAATTTTGTTAACATTCCTGTTCAAATAGTAAGCACGATAACATACTTACTTCCGGATTGTGTCCTACTATAATTCTACTCTTTTTTTGTCGCACTTAAATACCTTATTCCCGCACTAGTAGAATGGAAGCGCTGCCAGACAGTGTATTTCAATTATTTTTGCTCTGTCATTACTCTGCTATGCCAAATATAATAATATTATTATTACAAAATGAGCTGCAAAAAAAACTATTTGGCGATAAATGGCAAAAGTTACTCAAATGATTAGATGCTAAGAAACAGAAAAAGAAGTAAAAAGTGATTTGTTCTGGTTGATAAACGAATCCAGAGGTGGTGTGGGGGCACGTGCCCCACGCCCAGATGGTCGAAAGTTGCACTAATGCCGTAAGTGGCGGGATCGAAATATTGAGGGAGGAGCCAACATTTCCTGGTGCCACCCCACCAAAAGATTAATTCTTTATCTCCCCCTAATAAGGCTGTGTTCTGACCCAATCTTTTGGGTATACGCCTAGAGTTGGTGCTGCTGAAAAGGAAACATGCTAAGAAAACAATTCTTGATTTCATAATATGTAGAATAATTGTAGCTATCACATTGGGACTGCGATTCCACCCCACTTTAACTCCCTCCCCCTAATTTGTAAATATACAGCCCAAAATATATATGGTAAATTTTTACCAAATCATATTATTGACTTACAAATAAAGTGAATATACCATTCGATGCCTTTTTTTATGCTCTTTCCAAATATAATAATAATTTTTGTCGGTAATAAATTTCACAACTATCCCGATATATACCAAATTAGGGTATATATTTGCACATTAGGGGGGCGGGGGCAAATTTTTTTTCTGATGTAAAAGGGAGGTAAGTTTAAATGTGCAAATATATAGGCTACCCTGAATTGGTATGTAGGGGTGGGGTAGAATTCATTTCCGACAAAAATGATTATTATATTTGGAAAGAGCATAAAAAAAGGCATCGAGCGGTATATTCACTTTATTTGTAAGTCAATAATATGATTTGGTAAAAATTTACCATATATATTTCCCATGATTTTGCCGTACGTCACTTTTGCTTCAACCCGTCTATTCGTAAATTGAATCAACGCTAACGAAATATAGAAACGGAAAGCACATGAGAAACATACAATAACATATATTTATCAGTATATAATATTTACATAATTATATAAATATAATTTTTCTGCATATTATGAAGTAAGAATTCTTTTCTTAGCATGTTTCCTTCTCAATAGCCCTAATTCTAGGCTTCCACCCCCTTTGGCTTACATGAAATCTTAGAAAGCTGAAAAACTCTACCTTAAGAATTTTTTCCATTTCGAACATAGTTAGAAACAGGGGGGGGGGATTCCAGAAACTCCAATAAAAACGCCCAGGTGATCCGTACTAGAAATGGTGTGCATATATGAAGTAGCCTACGACTTACCCATCTCTATCAAAAGCGGCAAAACATTGCTCCATTCTGTCTTCACCCTTTTTAATCAAGTCAAATCATGTTCTGAAAAAAGGAGTGATTCCTTCCTAATATCAACTAAACTGGTTTCTATCGTAACAGACCTGTTTTATAAAAACATCACGAGAACGTCACTATCGAAAGGGGACTCTCCATTGGTAGAGAGTGA
The DNA here is from genome assembly GCF_049724085.1 of Artemia sp. Qi Xiang Cuo. Lineage (NCBI taxonomy): Eukaryota > Metazoa > Arthropoda > Branchiopoda > Anostraca > Artemiidae > Artemia > Artemia sp. Qi Xiang Cuo. The sequence goes on along the minus strand of NC_142802.1, from coordinate 27,406,467 downwards.
TATCGGAAACGCCCCTTTCAATATTGCGTGTCATTGCAGTTGTAGATCTTGCCTCACTAGTTTTTTTTTGGGCTTTTTATTCTAAGAGTAATAAACTTTTGTAGTTCAAAAAGTAACGAGCTATAAATAGATGCCGCAATTTCAGTTTTGTTAAACTGACAGAAACAGAATCTAACAAACCACGAATTATCTTTATAGTGATCATAAGGTTTTGTTCAGAAGGGGCACAGGTCCTCCTGCCCCCTCCCCAATTGGGCCCATGCTACTGCAACGGCGTGCTCATGATTGTACTTTTGAAGGGGCGTAACTCTTCCCAAGGGGAGGGGCTAAATATCGATATAGCCTTTATATGGTAATTACAAAGTCCTTAAAGAAAGTGTTATCTTTATAAGGGTTATCTCATTTCAGGAGGAGGCAAGGCTGTGCCCAGGATTTTTTTCCGGAGGGGGTTTTACTCATTTTTTTTTTGGGGGGGGGTGTTACACAAAAAAACCTCAAAAATCGCATACAGACTTTGTTTATGTCCATTTTTGTTACGTTTTCACGAGTCAAACAAACATTTCGGGGGGGGGGCGTTCAAACCCCCTAATCCCACCTGGATACGACCTTAGGAGGAGGGTTAGTATAAGCCTATAGAAAGGGATGAGGGGTTTGTGTCTGGTATAACTTTTCATGGACAGCTTAATAACCTAACTAAAATAAATATAGACGGTGTATTTAAATATTAGTAATATAGTTATTAACGTTAGCAAATATATTATTTAATATTAATATTAAATTATAAATTTGATATTAAATTTAAACTGCCCATTATTAACTGCCCACTTTTGTTGTCGCTTTTTGTGATTTTTCTTCAATTCTCCTTTGTCTTGTTTTCTTTGCTCCGTCATTATTTTTGTTAATTTGACGGGTAATGAGCTGTATTCGTTTACCGTAAGGGGTAGGCCTATCGTGCCTATTGGTCACGAGCAAGTCATGACAAGGGGTCATGTAATCCAGAGGGAAGCCACTGAGGCCCCTCTAAGGGATGCAAAAAAGGGTTGCATCCATAGGGATGCAGAAAAGGGTGGCATTCCGGCACGCAAAGGTGGCACAAGCTTGGGCTCACAGGGAACTCATGTACATGAATCTGGGATAGTCTCACCGGATAAAAACTGAGGAAAACGAATCAAACAGATTACCAAAAGGGATACTAGAATCTAGACTGGTAGTTCATAACGGGCTATTATCTGCAGTTGATGGTACCGGAGATAAGATACGTGTAAATAAATATTCAATATTTCTACCAAAAGAACTTATCTCCACAACCATTGCCTTAATGCATAACAAATTATTGTTAGGTGCCCATCAAGGGTATATAAAAACGGTAGAGCGAGTACGCGAATTTGCAGTTTTTGAAAACTTGACGGTGCTTGTACAAAATTATGTCAAAAATTGTGATTCATGTCAGTAGAGAGGGGTCATGAGGTCCCGTACGAACCACGTGGTTTATGGTTTTCTCAGTGAGAATGAAAAAACAGGAATTTTCTCACTTGAAAAACCATGAATTTTGTCACATTTATGGTTGTTTTCATGGATGAATATGTGTGTTGTTCGATTTATTTGATGTTTTTCTCGGATGTCAACATCAAATTATGGATGTTTTATGGTTTTTGTCAGTGAGAATTTGAAAAACATGAATTTTCTCACATTTATGTCTGTTTTCATGGATGTTTAATGGTTTTTGTCAGTGAGAATGAAAAAACAGGAACTTTGTCACATTTATGGATGTCAACAGCAATTCATGTCTGTTTTATGGTTTTCTCACTGAGAATTTGAAAAACAGGAACTTTCTCACTGAGAAAACCATAAACCATGTGGTGCTGTCACGAGTCAGGACACCTGTGCTGTCGACCTCAATTCACCTATCGTGAATCAATAATTCCCCTTAGAAACAACAAATTAATTCTCCCTTTCTTGACAGATCAATCAATCAATGATATCATCTGTCAGACTTTAAAAATTTTCACCTAGAAACATTTCTCCAGGAATAGATCCAAACTCATTAATGTCTTTTCCTCGGGAACAGTTCTACTGGTCGAACCCCAAATGATCTTAATAACCAATGGACATGGAAGCAATGAGGCACGAAACATCTTAGCGATTACTTTTGTTTTCGCTTGAGTAGGTTTCATATTAATTTGAAATGCATTAGCACAGAGATGTCAATAACAAAGGTACACGCTGAATTTGTGTTTAGGGATTATTTGGGCGAAACCGTTTTAGACAGGTTATGGAACTATTTCGGCGAAACAGATAGAGACATTTTAAAAGAAGATTTTTGAAGAGATTTTAGAAGAGAATTTAAAGGTGAAACTCTGTGGTCGTTATAATACACAAGTTTCATTTGAACAGTGTTGTGAGGTCCTCTAACCCAACCCCAAAGGGTTCCAATCCTCCTATCCCCAACCCCGAAGGAAGCCCCCGTCTTTCGTTGATGTGAGTTGTCTGAAACCTATGATTTGGGAGGTGTAGTTTGCTACTTCAGGCTTTTCTGAGCAGGATTTCTTAGCCATTCGTAGGTGTGTGTTGACTGAAACCAAAACTTTGGGATGAGTAGTTTGCTATTTCAGGCTTTTATGAGCTAGGTTTCATAGCCTTTCGTTGGTGTGTGTTGAGTGAAACTTATGATTTGGGATATATAGTTTGCTTTTTGGGGGATAATTTTTCGGTCTGAAAATATCAAAAGGCCCTAACCGCTCGAATTCTGCTTCGAATGAGTCCTCATTCACCCGGATCAGTTGCCAACTGTGGCCTGTAGGCGTGGATAACAAAAAACCCTTCTATCTTGCATGGAAGGCTCAGGACTTGACGGAGAGTGCACTGACGCTTGATGGGGAGCTGATAGCTCAGATATTGCGTGAGAAGGAGCCAATGTTTGGCCTACGGCTTGTCTTGAAGGCCCAGGTAACGTCTGGTGGAGGGTGGAGGGACCAACGTTAATTTCTTGTACATGAGCTGTGACTTGTGCAGCCGGGGTAGCTTCTGAGCCCCTTGAAAAAGCTTGTGTAGGTGGGGCTTCGGCATTGAAGCTATTCACCCACTCTCTTTTTAGTGTTTGGTCAGACCGCATTGTGGCTCGATTAAGAGGGGCTTGCATGGATGGCTGCACTTGGGCAGGCAGTGTGGAGCTGGGGGGTTTCGGCCAGCGACCATATTGGACAACTGTCGCCTTTGCAGGGGGCGCATTATTACCCCTCGCTTTCTTGGAAGGAGGTGGCACGCATTCATTGCTATTTGCGTCAGCCATAGGGTCCGCAAATTCTTCATAATTTGCCTTAAAGAAGAGAAGAAAAATCAAAATAATTTCTCCCTTTTTACAGAAAGAAATTTATTAAACATAATTTTGTTTAATTTATCACTAAGAAAGTAAAAATTTCGCGAGAAATATAGTTGACTTAGAAATCAAGCGTTTTTATTAGACAATCAGTAGTCTATAGCAATAGGATAGAAATAATTGTTTCTATTTTTACCATTTAAATGTTCCAGTCTATATGCTTTAAATTAGATCGTTAGCCCATTGACCTGTATGTCTATATTTCGCAAACATAGGTTAAAAATTTTATTCAATTTATGCATAATATAAGCTTTATGCAACTCACAAAGACATTTATTTCTTTCATTGCATATCAAAGTTAAAAATCCTGGATTCACGCTCCCCTCCCGGCCCCGAATTTAGGACAATTCAGCCCTCCCTCTCAGAGAGTTAATCATGCGTTTTCTTCTAGCGATAGTCATATATTACTAGCTTTTATTCAAGCGAAATGCATATCTTACTAGCTTTTATTCAATAGAAATGCATATCTTACTAGCTTTTATTCAAATGTTATGGCTAAAATCACTAAATGATGAAGAAGCAATAATCTTTTCTATTTCTAATAAAAGCGCTAACCCCCCTCCCCCCCCCACATCCTGGAGTCGCGCTCCCCGCCCGGCCCCGACTATAGGAAAATTAAGCCATATCTCTCATAGATTTAATAATGTGTTTTATTCAAGCGAAATGGATATCTTACTAGATTTTATTCAAGCGAAAGGCATATCTTACTAGATTTTATTCAAATGTTATTGCTAAAATCACTAAATGATGAAGAAGCAATTATCTTTTCTATTTCTAATAAAAGCGCTAACCCACTCCCCACAACAAAAATCCTTGATTCACGCCTGGGAATATAAAAGAAACTTTATTGAAGGATTGAAAATAATCTGTTTCTCTTCCCAAAAAGAGCGCATTGCGTCTGCGCATAATTATTACAAGTGCCTCAGTGTTTTAATTTGACAGAAGAATAGTCCCTTTGGCTGCCGCGTTTGTAAACCGGAAGAGAGTGCCAAACTATTTATATGCTGCTGCGGAAATGTATTGTCAAAACCAGAGCGGTATTTTCATTAAAGAGTGACAAAAGTAAGTGATCGCTTTTAGCTTGAACTATAAAAGTAAAGAATTTAGCAAAATGCTATTTCTTTATTTGAGAATTAACTTACGTAACAAAT
>NC_142802.1:27383187-27401440 GCF_049724085.1 Artemia sp. Qi Xiang Cuo | reverse complement strand
TCTATGATTCAATCCCAACACCCCCTGCTCTGCGTGTTGAAAAGGATTTCATGACATTATTTTAGGTTTTTTTTTTCTTGTCCCAAACTATTTTTTTTATCATGAACCGTTTAAAGATAAATTTGATCAACTTGGAAACACTTAAAATAGAGTGAAAATAATAAAACGTCTTTTAGTCACATTAAAAAAAAAGAGTAAATTCGTTGTTGCTCCATTATTGAATCCCAACCCCTCCCTGCTCTGAGTGTTGAAAATGATTTCACAACATTATTTTAGGTTTTTTTTCTTGTCCCAAACTATTTTTTTTTATCATGAACCGTTTAGAGAACAATGTTATCCCATGTGTCTGACAATAGATGTATGCGAATTCCTTTTCTTACATCTCCAATGTTTTAATAGACATTATAAACGTTTGATATGCTAGATTACTCTAAAAATAATGAACACGTAACAATGTAATGCATAATGTACTTTTAATGAAATAACGCCATGTAGAATATTAATACAAAAATATATTATGATACATTATTAATATCAATGATCAACTTTGGACATTTTGAATCTGTTCCATAAAATAGTTCACCATGTTCTCTCTTGATATTGTAGCTATTGTCTTCTCTTAACTCGTAATCGGTAGAATAATCATTATTCCATCTTGAGTCATGCACAATTTTTACTGGTGTGTCACCGACAGGTTCAATATACGTTTCATCTTTGCTATTATTTGATTCATCGACTGTTTGATTAATGGTAGTAACGTTTTCCGGCACTTTGTTTTTCATCAATTCATATTGATATTCCATAGTGATAGTTTCTAACAATGCCATTTTTATTGTTTTGTCAATTTCACTGTCTCTTATTACATTATTTTTACACAGGTAACAGTTTCGGCACGTAGCCAAGATATGGTTTATGATATTCGTAGAAGAATAGGCCTTTCTTTTATTGACCTTCCGTTGAATGCTAATAGCTAAAAGATGACGATTGGATGTATCAGTAGGTATTGTGTTACCTGCAACAGTAGCATGGAGTTGTCCTCTATCATCAACGATTATCTTTATGTTGGCATTCTCTTTGAGTGCAATCATCTCCGGAGATCTCAATCTTGCATATCCACCATTTGTACAACGGAATCTTTCCGGTATTCCAAAGAAATTGAATTCCTTACTGTCATGACAATGCATGCATATATTTCCAATAGTGCTACAACTTCTACTTGTTTCATAGTTTAGATACTTCACTTTGTTGGCCTTCAATGCTACAATAACATTGTCATGTGAACACAGTTTATTAAAATATTCCATCTTCATTTTTTTTTTAAAGATATGACTTATGTGTTTATCGTTCCACTGCGTAAAAAATACTGATTTAATGCATGCAATAAACTAGGTAGTGTCGATAACCGGCCATAGAGTACCAGTGGGAAAACCGCATCGTGTCTCTGAGAAATCATAGAGTACAATTGTTAGAACCGTAAGCATATTTTGTCATTTTAAGATACATACAAAAAAAAATAATAGAATTAAAAAATAAAGTTGAATAATTTCGAAGTTTAAAAAAAAATAGTAAGTTTTTATGAAAAAAAATTTTGAATTAGAATCATCAGTCCTCATCATTATGAGTATCCAAAACTGGACTTAAGTTTCACATTTGAACTAGAGAATTGTATTTTCCATAATTTTCTTACATGAAAGTTGAATGAAATTTCGGTATTGTGTATTCAAGAGGTGAAGAACTTTTTTATAATTTATGTTCTGATCGCGGGGAGCTGGGCACGGTTGAAGTTGTTTTCAAGTAAAAATATCCTTCCGCTCTTCCATGGAAAATTCCCACCTCAAGACAATCCCATTCCTGTCGACTTTTGGAGGGTGTTTCTCCATTTTTTCGATAATCAGGCAATTTCCTCAAGTTCATAGCTTTTGACTGGCAACACTAATGTTAATAGATCCTAAATCTTTTGGAAACAGCCTCTATTTTCTTTCCGTTTTGAAGTTTTGATGTTGCTCCTGACTTTCAATTTAAGACAATTGTTTTTATAGTTTAATTTCTGATCACGGGGGGGCCGGGCACGGTTGAAGTTGTTTTCACGTTAAAATACCCTCCATATCTTCTATGAAAAATTCTCCCCCCCCGAAAGACAATCCAATTCCTGTCGACTTTTGGAAGGTGTATCTTCATTTTTCGATAATCAGATAATTTTCTCAAACCCATAGCTTTTGACTGGCAGCACTAAAGTTAATGAATCCTAAATCATTTGGAAACAGCCTCTATTTTCTGTCCGTTTTTAAGTTTTGATGTTGCTCCTTACTTTCAGCTGAAGAAACTTTTTTTATAATTTAATTTTTGATCGCGGGGGGGGGCTGGGCACGGTTGAAGTTGTTTTTTCACGTAAAAATAGCCTCCTCCTAGTCTATGGAAAATGACCCCCTAAGGACAAATCTCATTCCTGTAAAATATTTGAAGGTGTTTCTTCATTTTTTCGATGACCAGTCAAATTTCTCACACCAATAGCTGTTGACTGGCAGCGCTAAAGTTAATGAATCCTAGATCTTTTGGAAACAGCCTCTATTTTCTGTCCGTTTTTAAGTTTTGATGTTGCTCCTTACTTTCAGTTGAAGAAACTTTTTTATATAATTTAATTTCTGATCACGGGGGGCTGGGCATGGTTGAAGTTGTTTTCACGTAAAAATACCCTCCACCTCTTCTATGGAAAATTCCCCCCTCAAGAAAATCCCAGTCCTGTCGACTTTTTGAAGATGTTTCTTCATTTTTCGATAATCAGACAATTTTTTCAAGCCCACAGCTTTTGACTGGCAACACTAAAGTTAATGAATCCTAAAGCTTTTGGAAACAACCTCTATTTTCTGTCCGTTTTTAAGTTTTGACGTTGCTCCTTACTTTCAGTTGAAGAAACTTTTTTTATAATTTAATTTCTGATCGCGGGGGGGCTGGGCACGGTTGAAGTTGTTTTCATGTAAGAATGCCCTCCACCTCTTCGATGGAAAATTCCCCCCTCAAGACAATCCCATTCCTGTCGACTTTTGGAAGGTGTTTCTTCAGTTTTCGATAATCAGACAATTTTCTAAAACCCATAGCTTTTGACTGGCAGAACTAAAGTTAATGAATCCTAAATCTTCTGAAAACAGCCTCTATTTTCTGTCAGTTTTTAGGTTTTGATGTTGCTCCTCACTTTCAGTTGAAGAAAATTTTTTTATAATTTAATTTCTAATCGCTGGGGGCTGGGCACGGTTGAAGTTGTTTTCACGTAAAAATACCCTCCACTTCTTCTATGGAAAATTCCCCCCTCAAGAAAATCCCATTCCTGTCGACTTTTGGAAGACGTTTCTTCATTTTTCGATAATCAGACCATTTTCTCAAACCCATAGCTTTTGACTGGCAAACACTAAAGTTAATGAATCCTAAAATCTGTTGGAAACAGCCTCTATTTTCTGTCCGTTTTTAAGTTTTGATGTTGCTCCTTACTTTCAGTTGAAGAAACTTTTTTTTATAATTTAATTTCTGATCGCGGGGGGCTGGGCACGGATGAAGTTGTTTTCACGTAAAAATACCCTCCATCTCTTCCATGGAAAATTCCCTCCTCAAGACAATCCCATTCCTGAGGTAAAAGTTTGAATCAAACACTTTTAGGATATCGAATGTCCTTACTGAAAAACTACCGTATTAAAAAAAAAATTAATTAAATTTATCATACGACCTAAATTATTTCATCAGATACGCCAGCACTCATAAATGATCCTTTTCAAATTATGCTAACAACATCGACGCTCAAGGTAGCAGTTTTAATCAGACAATTTTAGGATATCGAGTGTCCTTACTAAAAAACTATTGCATTAAAAAAAAAAAAATTAAATTTATAATACAACCTAAATCATTCACTAGTTTTATTTTGCATGATATTTCTAAAGCCAATTGAGATGAATAAATGTCTTCAAAGTCAAGGCTATAAGAAAAAAAAGTTCTGGATATTTTTTTGTCAGTTTGTAGTTTACGCTCTAATATCAATATCTCTAACGATTCTATTTGAACTTTCTCCAAAATGATCAGATTGGTCTCTAAAGTGTTCATGATAAAAAAAAATAGCGCACGCCAAGCTGGATGTGCTTTTCAAAAACTCATCTGGTCGAAAACATTTTTGTTGTAGTTAATGATTTCCAAATATGTAATAAAATTACGGAGAATACAATTTTCTGGTTCAAATCTGAATCTTTAGTCTATTTTAGGATCGAAAAATAAAACTATTCCTATAAAATATGAGCTAATAAGGGTTTTTTGAAAGGCTTAGATAAAAACACACAGAATGTGGCATCGTTCCATCTTGCCCCCTATCAATTCTGAGTTTTGGCTAGAATTAGACAAAGCCCGTTTTAATCACCAAGCTTTTGTTTTCAGATACGACACGTTGAAGTTTGGTTCCAAAAAAAGACCCCCAAATTGTAGGTTTCAGACAACACACACCTATGAGAGACTAGGAAACCTAGCTCCGAAAAGCCCAAATAGCATTCCAAACTATAGGTTTCAGACAACACACACCAACAAAAAGCTATGAAACCTAGCTCATAAAAGCATGAAATAGCAAACTACCCACCCCAAATTGTAGGTTTCAGAAAACACACACCTATGAGAGACTAAGAAACCTAGCTCTGAAAAGCCCAAATAATATCCCAAACTATAGGTTTCAGACAACACACACCTACAAAAGGCTATGAAACATAGCTCATAAAAGCTAGAAATAGCAAACTACCCACCCCAAATTGTAGGTTTCAGACAACACACACATATAAGAGGCTATGAAACCTAGCTCATGAAAAGCCTGAAATAGCAAACTACCCACCCCAAACTGTAGGTTTCAGACAACACACACCTACGAGAGGCTATGAAACATAGCTCATGAAAAGCTAGAAATAGCAAACCACCCACCCCAAATTGTAGGTTTCAGACAACACACACATATGAGAGGCTATGAAACCTAGCTCATGAAAAGCCCGAAATAGCAAACTACCCACCCCAAACTGTAGGTTTCAGACAACACACACCTATGAGAGACTAAGAAACGTAGCTCATGAAAAGCCAGAAAATAGCAAACCACCCACCCCAAATTGTAGGTTTCAGACAACACACAATTATGAGAGACTAAGAAACCTAGCTCTGAAAAGCCTAAATAGCATCCCAAACTATAGGTTTCAGACAACACACACCTACAAAAGGCTATGAAACATAGCTTATAAAAGCTAGAAATAGCAAACTACCCACCCCAAATTGTAGGTTTCAGACAACACACACCTATGAGAGACTAAGAAACCTAGCACTGAAAATCCCAAATAGCATCCCAAACTATAGGTTTCAGACAACACACATCTATAAAAGGTTATGAAACCTTATCTCATAAAAGCCAGAAATAGCGAACCACCCACCCCAAATTGTAGGTTTCATACAACACACACCTATGAGAGACTAAGAAACCTAGCTCTTAAAAGCCCAAATAGCATCCCAAACTATATGTTTCAGACAACACACGCCTAAAATAGTCTGTGAAACCTAGTTAATAAAAGCTAGAAATAGCAAACTACCCATCCCAAATTTACGTTTCATACAACACACACCTATGAGAGACTAAGAATCCTAGCTCTGAAAAGTACAAATAGCATCCCAAATCACAGATTTCAGATAACAAACACCTACACGATCGCAATGAATGGTACTTGTTATCAGAAAAAACGTCAATTGCCAAAAAATAAAAAAATAATAACACACGCCATGCTGAATGTGCTTTCAAAAACCCATCTGGTTGAAAACATGTTTGTTATCGTTAACCATTTCCAAAGATTGATATTGTTCCAATTTATAATAAATATCTCGTTTCTTTTTCAATGTTCACGTGTAAATACAGTGTCTCAGGCATGGCTTTTTCTTGCGCAATTCCAATGTATCTTTCATATTGTATACACTTTTGAGCATATTCTTGTAGGGTTCTTGTGTAATTCCATGTGTATTTCGGAGTGCCTATTAGCTTACTACTCATATAGTATTGGTTATTGGGAAGTATACAGTACAGACGTTTTCAGGGGAGATTTTTCCTGGTAGTGGGGGGGGGGGGGGTTGGGCAGGGACGTACGCAGGGGGGGGGCTCCGGCTCGCCCCCCCCCCCCCCGAAATCTAACGATTTTTTACATTTTCCCATAATTTTCTGATTTTTCTCACAGAATAATGGGTTTGAAGGATTTGCCCCCCCCCCCCGAAACAAATTGCCCCCCTCCCCCGAAACAAATTCCTGCGTACGTGCCTGGGGTCGGGGGTTATGTTGGAGGATCTTTCCATGAAGGAATTTTTCTTGGGGGAAGGAACATTGCTATGAAGGGGACGCCGGACTTCCCAGCATTATTTAAAAAAAGATCAGAAATTAAATATAAAAAAACAAGTTTTTCAACTGCAACAGCAGCAACATCAAAACTTTAAACGAACAGAAAATATTAAATATATGATTGGGTTCACCCCCTAGTCAATACCTCACTGTTTAAGCCAGAGATTTTTTAGTACTTTCATAAGAGCTATTTATTCTAATTAATGGCCTTTGTGATTAAGCGGTCATTTTTAAAGAATTGGAACAGAATTCGAACTTTTGCTTAAAGAGCAAGGTATTGACTAAGTGGCGAACCCCCTAATTTACGTATTAAAAATATATGAATATAGAAGTTCGTTACGCAAGTTAATTCGTAAGTTACCTATATTTATTACTAATAAAAACGTTCGTAAATAAAATGAAACAAGTTTCGAGAAAGCCATTTAACCAAATAAAAGTAAATTAATATGAAAATTTTGTTTTAATTATTCATGTACTGTGAGCCAAGATCAAAACCTACATTTATTCAAAAACGTTCAAAAATTAAATAAAAAAAACAAGTTTTTTTAACTGAAAGTAAGGAGCGACATTAAAACTTAAAACGAACAGAAATTATTCCGTATATGAAAGGGGCTGTCCCCTCCTCAAGGCCTTGCTCTGTACGCTAAAGTTTGACTTTCTCACAACTCTATTTTTTTTAAACAATAAAAAACTTTAGCGTAAAGAGCGAGGCGTTGAGGAGGGGACAGCCCCTTTCATATACGGAATAATTTCTGTTCGTTTTAAGTTTTAATGTCGCTCCTTACTTTGAGTTAAAAAAACTTGTTTTTTTTATTTAATTTATTTCAAGAGTGTTATCGTTACATTGAGGAATAGAGTAGATTCCTTATAAAATTAAAACCGTTTGGTCTGTAAAAACTGAACATAATTTAGTCAAACATTTTCTATTATATCTGCTTAGGTTGACTACAATTATGGAATAACTATAAAGAATTTCCTTTTTGCAATCAGCGAAGGCTTGAGCCTGGAAACATTAGGGCCGTTCTTTTGCACTAAGATCTTACATCTAAGATCTCACATCTTTCTACAAAGATTTCCGTTCTTTCAACTCATCTTTGTTCTAAGATCTTACAGCTCACTGATGTTAGGAAAAAGTGTAAAGGACGCCATTTTTCTGCCATATAGAACAAGGATGAGAGAATTTTGATGATATAATCATCATTGTTCTTAGACCGCTGATAGAGCAGAATGATGAAAGACGTTTGCAAAAGAACGCTATAAGATGTAAGATCTTAGTGCTAAGATTTCAATTTTAAGCGTTCTTTGTCAAAAGATGTAAGATCTTAGCACAAAGGTCAGTAAAAGAACGGCCCTATTTTAATGTTTTACTAAGAGTTTTAACTACTGGAAAGGAGAAACCGACGGTAAAGAGAAAGATTTGTAAACCAGAGGAGTCGTATTATTCAAGGAAAGATAGTTACTTTTTGATTGGCTCAGAGAAAATCGTATCTTATGGAAGGCCACAATCGAAACAGATAGAAAACCCCTCTTTAGTCCTGCCAATCAACAGCATATCACCTGCATAAGCTAGATAAGAGTATTTACTGAATCAAACATGTAAGTAGAAGTAATAGAAGAAAAAGCAGACAAAACACAAAGTCTGAATAGGGAGGTGGAAAGGATGGCGCTTTACCAGACCCTCTTTGCACTGGCATTTTACTTTCCGAGGCCTTTCTATTTATTTAATGCGCAAAAAAGAATTTGAATACCGGTAGAAGACATACTACTGAAATATTAATAACACGACTAAAATGGGAATGAAATGGCCTGAAAATGGTTAATGATGTAAAACGCCGTGGAGAGATCTAGAGTGCACAAATGTAGCTTAAATCTTTTCTTAGAAGCTTCTTGAAGTAAATCAGCTAAAATATGATGACCCTGATCTTATCCTGCTCCAACAAAAAAGCCAAAAGTTAATAAATGGGAGGTTAATAAATGTTAATAAAATAGAAGTTAATACATGAATTTTTATAGTAAAATATAATAATAATAATAAACTGCATTGTACTTAGCAATCCTGCAGCTAAATTAAAAAAAAAAATTCAATACAAGTATATGTTCTTTAAAGCTCATTAATGATTCGCATGCCTTTGCCCTCCGATACCATCTCATATGCCCAGCAAGGGATATAGCATCCTCTTGAGGGATACCATATAAGAATTAAAATGGCAAAACGTTTTGTAATATATTTGTTTCCCCTTTGGCAGTCCCTGAGCAATCAATTCTCTACAGAGTGCAACGGATTAAACGATACAGATGTATGTGCCATAGCTGAATCTGACACTGATAGTTCTGTAGCGACTGCTGGCAACCACAAATGGATCTTTTTTCTGGCTCATTTTCTTCATGGCATCGGTGCCTCACCCGTCTTTTCCCTTGGTATAACTTATTTGGATGAAAATCTTAATACACAGGATCAACCTTTTTATACAGGTAATCATTCAATAATATCTTGGATTTTTTTTTTTTTAGAAATAATGATAGTCTACACAGGTTTTGAGAATGACTAAGGACAATGATGTGTCATTTTATGTCAAGACCAATGCAACTCATTAAAGAAGCTTAAATTAGTCCATAATGTTTTGTCACTGTCTTACTTTTTTGTTGGAACTGACAAGTTCAAAAAAGTTGAGGAACTAAAATTCAAGGTTAGTAAAACTGTGGAAATACCGTCTTTTGACAACCTTAATACGCATAGTATCGGTTGATTTAGTCCAACATCCCCCTCAATAATTCCTGAAAGTTTCAACTTACCGTTCTCGGCCGTTCCTGAGATGTAACACATGCACCCTTTTGAAAACCTGAATGCATATAGTGGGTTTTAATTTATTTCAACATACCCGTCAACATTTTCTGAAAATTTCAACTTAATATCCTTGGCTGTTTCTGAAATATTGCAGATGTGTGACTTAGTCAACCTTGATGCTCATAGTGTCAAGACCGTATCCGGGGGGGGGGTAGGGGGTTTGAATTCCCCCTCGAAATGTTTGTCCAAATCGTAAAAAACGTAACAAAAATGAACATAAACAAATTTTTGATGCGTTTTTTATTTTTTTTTGTAACCCCCCCCCCAAAAAAAATTCTTTTTTAGCCCCCCCCCGCTAAAAAACATCCTGGATACGACCCTACATAGTGTGTCTTTCGATTTGGCTGTTTTTTCGCCTCAGCAATCCGTCAAAGACTCAACTGAATATCTTTAGCCGTTCCTAGGATATTTCATACATGGCATATTGATAACCTGGACACACATAATGTCTTATGCTTTAGTTCAATATCCCAAGAAAACTTCAGCTTAATGCTCTTAGCCGTTCCTAAGATATTGCACATATGTTTCTCTGAAAACCTAGATTTACATATCTTCTTTCGATTTCGTTCATCATCTCAATATTCTCTGAAAATTTCAACTTAATACCCTTAACTATTCCTGAGATATTGCAGATAAACCTTTTTGACAACCTGGATATACATAGGGTCTTTTGAGTTAGTTGTTTATCCCCATTAACATTCCTTCAAAGTTTCAACTTAATGCTCTTAGCTCAAGCCTTAGTTCAAGCCTAATTTTTCTGCTTTACTTACTCAATACCTATACCCGTTCCTGAGATTTTGGGCTTATGTCATCCGAGAAAGCATATTTACTGGGCCTTTTTACCATTTTGATAAAATGGTTGTCTTAAAATTTTGATAGAATGTCTTTGAAAATTACAGAATGCCGGCTAACAAAAAAGGACAAGAGTTTCCTTCCGATCACTTTTGACCCATAAAAAGGGCGCTAAAACTTTTAATTTCCATTTGAACGAGCCCCCACCAGAGTTTTTGCGATCTCCTTTCGTATGAATTGGTTCTGGAAAATAATAATAACAATAATTATAAATTGAAGGCTTATGGCTCTTTACTGCAGGCAATACTAGAACATTGCCTCTGATAAGCCCAAACCGTACCTATAGTTAAGAGCTGCAAAAGTCTTGCTTTGCATGTTGGAAGAAGATGAATATACCTGGGACGAGAAATACAACAAAAACAAGTAGGCGTATACCAAATTGGCTCAAAATCTAATTTTGGTTTCGATGGTAATCATGTTTTAAGGGCTAAGAAAATGATTTAGAGTTTTTAGCCATGAAAACAGTCTGACAAATTCACGTTCCTAATAAGTCATAGAAAACATTAATAGGAAATATTAAGTTGTATTAATATAAAAATATGATAGTAAAAGTCAAGTGAATTGACTTAATTTTTTTTTTATAAAAAAACGCTTTTTTTTAAATGAAAGTAAGGAGCGATGTTGCAGTAATTATAAGAGAGTAAACTTCCGTAACAAGGAAAAGCCAAAAAATTGAATTTGAGATAAGACTTGCATATAAATAATAAAGTGTTATTTCGTAGGGACTCTCCCCAAAAGAAAGTTTTGTTTGTTTGAATCCATACCGCCAAATTATTTTTCAGGCATTTTTTATGTATTCGTTGCTCTTGGTCCTGCAGTTGGTTATCTTCTCGGTAGTGAATTACTTCGAATTTTCGTCGATTATCCAGAGCCGTAAGTTTCCAAAATGCATTTGTTCAATATTAGTTTTAAGATTTCAGCAGTATTACACTTTTTTTCAGATCAACCAATTAGTGAAGCGTAAAAGCAGATTAAAAAAAGAGTCAATGGCAAAAATATCAAGTGACACTAAAAAATCAAAAATGAATAAGAAAAAACAGCAACAAAAATAAAAATGAAAGTTAAACAGGTCAAAAAACACTTAAAATGAATGGTCATTAAATAGTTTTACAATATGCCTGAACTTTTTCCAAATATTTATTTTATTATCACCTTGAGGTCATTACTTCTGTTTGATTTCAAGGATACCTCTGAAATCACACAGGCACTTCAATCAAACAGTTCGTGGTAACGAGCTGTAAGTAATGAGCGACCCGGCTCAATGGTAACCGAAACTCCAAAAAACGGAATTTTGATACCAATAGATACATCAAAAGAATCAAATTTTAATTTTGATTTCAAATATGTAAGTTTCATCAAGTTTAATCTTAGCCATAAGAAGTTACGCGCCTGAGAAAATTTGGCTGATTTTTTAAAAAAGGGGCAAAGACCCCTAATAGTAATAGAACCTTAATGAAAATCACACCATCATATTCAGCGCATCAGAGAACCCTACTGTAGAGGTTTCAAGCTCCTATCTACAAAAATGTGGAATTTTCCATTTTTTGCCAGAAGAAAGATCACGGATGCGTGTTTTTTTCCCCAGGGTTGATCGTATCGACCCAGTGGTCCTAGAATATCGTGAGAGGGCTAATTGGAACGGAAATTAAAAGTTCTAGTGCTCTTTTTAAGTGAGCAAAACAAGTGAAGGGCAACTAGGCCCCCTCCCACGTTCATTTTCTTCCTAAAGTCACTGGATCAAAATTTTGAGATAGCCATTTTGTTCAGCCTGGTCGAAAATATTTTAACTATGTCTTTTAGGATGACTTAATCCCTCGAAGCCCCCAGGGGAAGAGCTGAAAGTTATGAGCTTTACCCAATGTTAACATATAGTATTGGTTATTGAGAAGCATACAGACGTTTTCAGGGGGAATTTTTTCTGGTAGTAGGGGGGTGGGTGGGTCGGGGGTTATTTGGAAAGATCTTTACATGAAGGAAGTTTTCATGGGGGAAGGGACATTGCTATGAAGGGGTCGCCGGATTTCCCAGCCTTATTTAAAAAAAATCGGAAATTAAATATAAAAAAACAAGTTTTCCAACTGAAAATAAGGAGTAACATCAAAACTTAAAACGAACAGAAAATATTACGTGTATGATTGGGTTCATCTTCTAGTAAATACCTCACTCTTTAAGCAAACTATTTTTTATTATGCTCGAACCAGCCTTTTACTATAAATAGCTGCATTCGGGTGTCTGAGATCGTTTTTAAAGAATTTGAAGTGAAATTCAAACGGTAGCTTAAATAGTGAGGCCTTGTGTTAGGGGCGGGCCCCCTAATGCACGTATTAAAAATATATGAATATAGAAGATCGTTACGTAAGTTAATTCGTAAGTTACGTATATTTATTACTAATAAAAACGTTCGTAAATAAAATTAAACAAGTTTCGAGAAAGCCATTTAACCAAATAAAAATAAAATTAATATACAAATTTTGTTTTTATTATTCATGCACGATGAGCCAAAATCAAAACCTGCATTAATTCAAAAATGTTCAAAAATTAAATAAAAAAAGACAAGTTTTTTTAACTGAAAGTAAGGAACAACGTTAACACTTAAAAAGAACAGAAATTATTCCGTATATGAAAGGGGCTGTCCCCTCCTAAATGCCTCGCTCTTTACGCTAAAGTTTGACTCTGTCTCACAACTTTATTTTTTAAAACAAAAAAAAACGTTAGCGTAAAGAGCGAGGCGTTGAGGAGGGGCCAGCCCCTTTCATATACGGAATAATTTCTGTTCGTTCTAAGTTTTAACGTCGTTCCTTACTTTCAGTTAAAAAAAACTTGTTTTTTTTTATTTAATTATATTAAGGATTAATGTTTCGTCGTTAGTTTAGAATGCTTTTCATCTAGATCTTTGACCTTTGAGTTTTTTTTTGTTTCTTTTTGTTATTACCCGTTTTCATTTTTTTTTTATTCAATGAAAAGTCTAATGCCATTGCCTAATGTTGCTTTACTTAGATTAATTTAAAAAAGTCATGTCCAAAAAAAACTTTGAAGAAAAGTAAAGGGCCGTAATAAAACCTAAAACGAACAGAAATAAAGTCATATAATAATTCGAACATTAAACACACATAAATTACTATGGATGAATAAAACGAAGACAATAAAGAACATGAATTAAAATGAGAAATCACATCAAACAAAGAGATAACATATATTACTATAAATGGATATATAATTCCTTAAGCGAGTAGAAATTAAAATATATAATTAATTCAAAATAATTTGAACTGAAATTGTAACAAATAATAGTAGAGACATTAACCCCTGAAACCTTCTAAATTCCGGAGAAAGTGATTTTGTGCTTTACTGAAAACAACATGTGTTTCAGACGTCGGGTTTTTCTTTTGTTGTAGCCTCAAAAACAACACAATACAACAACAAATTAATATAACAACGCTAATCAATGTTAGGAACAAGAGCTACTACAAATATGAGTGTGACTGTCCAGCCCCCTTAAAATACTTTAAATGGTTTGAATAGTATTCGCTTATTACTGAAAAAGATATGTATTTTGAACATTGAAGTTTTCATTTGCCCAGACAGCTTCAGTAAAAAAATTTCCTTTAAGAAGAAAAATCAGGGTAATAGACATCACAGCAAAGAAAAAATTCTTATATTAACAAAACAGTGTGCCCATCAACTTAATTTACGGTACTTGTCTATTACATAATACACACTCGAGAAGTGAAGTTTGGTGATACCTGTCTATTATATAAAACACAGTCGAGAAGTGAAGTTTAGTGAAAATAAAATAGGATGGAAATAGAATAATTTATTACAAAAACTGTGAAGGTCATTTGTGAATTATTGAATTGGGAGCTTTGGCGTCGGCTGACCGTCTCAAAGACAAAGAAAAGCTCATTATTAACGTGATTCTTGAACCTAGTTCATTTTAGTTCATTATTAACGCGATTCTTAAGGACACCGGTTAGTTTTCTTTGACTAGTGATAGAACATAGTGTCTCACCGTGGATGTTCAAGAATCATTTCAGATTGTTGAAAGGGCTTCAACTTCAACACAACTGATCTGTAACAAGCGGGTTTGAAAGTTGACTCATTTGAAAGTGAACCACAAAAGTAATTTTCTCGACCTAGAAACCGGCACCTCTACCCAAAAATTAGAGAGCATATGGCGTTCAGCAAAGTGGAGGAAAAAACGGCACCGAGGTACATCCCACCATCATTTAGATCAAGGTACTGCCGGCCTTCTGCGGCAGTAAAAGCAGAAAGCCGAGTTTATTTTAACGCGATTCTTGAGGACATTTCTATATTCTGGGAGCATATTTCCAAGTTGTAGTTTTCATAATTTTGCTAATGAAGTATTTTATTTGCATCATATTTTTTTTCATTAGGTTAAATAGGTTTGGTTAGTTTAAAATGAATTTGTTCAGGTTACGTATTTAATATATGCTATGCTTTACCCCCACCTCTCCCTAATGTGCAAATATATAGCCCAAATTTGTTTCTAAACTATTATATTTTCATCATAATTTTGTTTTATTTCATTAGCATTCACCAAACTTCACTTCTCGAGTGTTTTTTATATAATAGACAAGTACCTAATTAAAAAGAAACTTTAGCTGTCAAAATTTTTTATTTTGGTTTGTTTTATTCACAAATTCAGAAACGCTATGCCGCTGATATAATACATTTGAAAGTTATGTGTTTAAAAGACAGAGATCATGGGAATAAATAACTTCTAAAACGACACAGGCTAATCATTTTTCACAATATGATGAAAATTCCCATTCGATCCTTATTTTATCAAACCGCTATACGAAATCGCATTTAATTACCTTAGAAATGACTTTTTCTCACTCTTTTTTTTTAAAGTTCTGTCTTTTTAATCTTAATAGGGATTTATTTTTACTTTTTATTGTTTTTATTTGCTGAGACCGCTGAGTAGAGGTATTGGGGAACATATTTGTATTTTTCCTTTTTTTTTTTTTTTTTACTGGGTCTTGAATCACCTTGTTTGTCTTTGTTGTTATGTATTCTCGTTTTTTACAGATTTTTTTTGTGCATATCAGATTAATGACACTAGATTGATAGTACAAAAATATAGTGATTTTAGTTCTTGAAAATCTCAGAATTGTTTCTATTTTTGACGTTAATTGATGAAAGAGTAACTCTTTAAAATCCACTTTGTCTTCTTCAAAGTTCAAATGTCACTCTGGCCTTTAGAAGGTTTAGCGGAGTGACAATCTACTCTAACTCGTGGTAATTTCTGTTCGCTTAGATTTTGAACGGATTATTCATTTAAATTTCTGCTAGTTTTAGGATTCATCTATTGATCAATAGCAATATATGTCATCTGATGTTTGATGTGACTATTTATTTTAATTTTGGCCTGTTTATTTCTTAATAGTAGCCTAATTTTGATGGTTTTAAGTTGGAATTATAATATGACTATTGGAATTTTGAATAATTAGTTCAATTATACTATTCAATCAGCAGTAGTTATGTGCAATACTTAAAAAAAAATAAAGATATGGACTGGATGGGTGGGGGGATTTTTTATTCATATGGGTTGAAAATCTGCATAATTTATGGCATTCTACAAGACGGAAGCCATTCTGAGCTTCATTTCGTAGACACCCTTGAACACACACGTGTCTCAATTTCCCAGTTCTATTTTGTTTTATTATTATTGGTATTATTTGTTGGATTATTTTGTCTGAATAAAAGCATGTCAAAAGTCCTGTTAATTATAAAAAAAGTCCATATTTTCTTAAAAAAATATATTGACGGAAGTCACGAATAAATACAATCAGATATAACCTATTTATTGTCCAGGCATTATGAGCTAGTTATTATTCATGAGCTATTATAAGCTATTTATTATCGCCCTTTTCTTTAGAAAGGTTATTTTGTAGTTTTAAGTAAGCTATTTATTACTGAGGCGGTTATAAGCTATTTATTATTCATATCTGAACTATTATGAGCTATTTATTATCGGTCTTTCCCCCGGAAGTGTTATTTTGTAGTTTTCAGTTTTCTTTTCGTTTATCTCCTATACTCCTCTGTGTCAGGGGTGGATCTAGAGAAAAATCTTGGAGGAGGCCCAATGTAACAAGGGCGCCGATGAGAAAAATCTTGGGGGGGGGGGAGGGGGCAATGTGACAAAGGTGCCAATAATTGACCAATTTGACAAATTTATCCTAAGAAAAGAAAAAAGAACAGGATCCGCCAGTGCTCTGTGTACATTTGTGCATGTACAGAGAGCATAGATAAATTATTATTAATATTATTTGTTGTCTTTATTTTGTTATAATGGAGAATCCTATGGCCTTGTGTACATGCTCTGGAATTTTCAAGCGGGTTAGCAAAAAGGAAAAATCCAATTTCTGGTGTTATAAACTGATACAATTAAACTTGCTTTTGAATTGTGTTGCCCTCATTAAAGTTCTCTTGGTCCTGTAAACTTGCACTGAAAGTTTCCTTTTGATCAGACAGAAAATAAAGTTTTGCCCAACTTGAGGCATAAACAAGACGCAATTAAAAAAAAAAATACTATAGCTTCTTAGGTTTTATTTGCTCGGTGTATACGCTCAGTAAGCTGCATCCGATAGGAGGCAAAACAAACAAAGGTCTTGTTTAGCAATATGAATAAAAAAATCCCTTACAAAAAAAAATCATTTTAGTGTGGCCCCCCGTCCCCGTTGACATGCTCTATAAGTTTGAGCCAATTGTAGAAAACGGAATTTGCGGGCCACTTTCAGACGTCCCGTATCGACATAACCAAACTTGTAAATGCTTTATTTTATTTGAGGTCTATCAGAGAAACAAATTTTAGAGCAGTTTTCGGATGTCACTAATCGATATAGCCAAAACTAGATTCAAATTTTTGTCTTTATGATTTTTTTTTCTGTAAATAAATTGTGTCTCAAGTATTTACAGTATTTCCTTTGTATTAGCAATTGGGGATTAGGACTGTCTGTAAGAAACAAATCCTGTTGATTTAGATTTGATAAACTCTTCTGCTAGATGTCCTGATGAAAATTTAACAGCTCTCCTCTTTCTTCTTCTCAAATACTCGGACAATGTTTCCGGACAATCTTCATCTAAAAGACCCAAACGGACCAACAAGGATATTCACTCTTATTTTCTACTAAGTTTAATTCAGTTCCCCTTACCTTTTGCTAGATAATACCTTTTGCTAGATTTCCTGAAGACCAGAGTTTCTGGACCCCTCCCTCTTCCTACCTAGGCAAGGTTAGGTGTAGATTCCTAAAATGTAAAACAAAATGCTTGCTCTAACTTTATACCAAGTTTGGTTGAGATCCGACTATCTATTTTGGTACTTGTCCTGATGACCAAAGTTTAGGCTCCCACGCTTGTAGAGGTTATATTTTGTCCTTGCGCCCTAAAAGTAAAACTAAGACGTTGTATTGTAAAGTTGCCCCTACTTATCAGGGCTAAGAATTTGGTAGCGTGTTGTTACTGAGGCGTGTTGGTAAGAATCGGTTATTTTTAAAAAGTTTTTTTATTCAGTATTTCAAGGCCTTGCGTTCTCTTTGTTTGATACCCAAAACTGGTCTAAATTTAGTCTTCAAATATTTATCACGGGCTCAAAAGTCGTTCGATTCTTGGACAAAGAAGTGTCACTACAAGATTTATGACTAGTTACGCAAAGTGAAGTTATTTTCAAATTCAAGCTAATTTGAAATTGTTGCTATATTTCTGATCTATTGAAGCAAAAGGGAATTCCAAGCTTTACTAAAATTTAGTTACCAAATTACACAAAATTAAGGCCTACTTACAATATATTCCTTCCTATCAAGTTTGTTTGAATTATGACAGCACCCTCCGTTTGATGTACAAATGATGAGGTTCTGGAGAACCTTTCTGTCTAGATTTAAGTCTGTTCATTGCTCAAATGTTTCCCTTTTACAATTTTTTTTCTAAAAGTAACCAATAGCAGTATTTAGATTAAGGAAAAAATCTTTGATTTTTTTTTTATAGAATTTCCAAAGTAGTCGCTTCCTGTAAATGCTTGAGTTTATTTTTGACTCTTTTGCAAACCATTTGTCTCTCATTGTATATAGCAGAATATTGCTTCTGAAATACTTTATTTTAGCATAGTTTAGTCAGCATATTGTATAATTTTCTGTTTACTGTAATATGATAGTAGT